>NW_026904117.1:0-121096 GCF_024500275.1 Phycodurus eques | reverse complement strand
AGGTCGTGGGGCCGAGCGGCGAGCGTTAAAGCACTCAGTTTCGGTCCAGTAGGAGGCCTTTATTGACTAAATTGTAACATGACGACCTATGTGATTTTGGCAGGACTTTTTAGCGCCTACTTTTCAGCTACTGGGCTAAGATTTGAAACAAACGATCGGTGGGAATCCAGCTTTCAGGGGAGGCCTCTTCCGAGCCTCTCTGAGGTCGTGGGGCCGAACGGCGAGCGTCAAAGCACTTGGTTTCGCTCCAGTAGTAGGCCTTTATTGACTAAATTGTAACAAGACATGACAACCTATTTTGTCACGTTTGTTTCAAATCTTAGCCCATATATTTTAGCGCTTACGTTTGAGCTAGTGCGCTAAGATTTGAAACAAACGATCGATCATAAATCCTGACTTTATAGTTGTATCTTGGAATGATATGTTTAAGTAACCAATTAGATTCAAGATGCACCTGAATTAGGTGAAAAAGAAAGTTTCACCTAAATTAATGTTTAAAAGCAAATATTTCTGAATGGTTAAAGGCAAAAATATTGTACCTAAAAGGGAAATACAACCGAACTATACTTATGTACTGTACTGGATGAAGAAAAAGAAAAGTTGAAGCCCATGTAACATTTATGCACAATGTGAACAATGAATTCAGTGATCTGTTTCGGTACCACTAGAGGGAGCCAGCATACCACAAGTGGTACTCATACCACACTATGAGAGTCAGTGTTTCAAGGCAGAGTTGTGTGCAGAAATGCTGCACTCACATTTTTTTTAAGGGTATAAATATGATGCGTTCAAGAACACAATTAGTTGTCTTGCATCTGAACTAAGAAATGATTTCTTTGACTCCAATCAAGTATTAACTAAGATTTTGCAATTTTTTTTTCCACAATGTGCAATTAAAAGACATAACTCCCACCTGCAGTGTATTCATTTGCATGTATTTACATGATACATTGTGACTCTGAACCTACATAAATGTATGACTGCCTCATGTTATTACAAATACACAAACAATTGATAGATAGCTACTTTTGAATTCAGAAGTGACATAAAAGTTTGTTTGTTTTTCAAACTTTCGGCCTTTATTGACTAAATTGTAACATGACGACCTATGTGATTTTGGCAGGACTTTTTAGTGCCTACTTTTCAGCTACTGGGATAAGATTTGAAACAAACGATCGGTGGGAATCCAGCTTTCAGGGGAGGCCTCTTCCAAGCCTCTCGGAGGTCGTGGGGCCGAACGGCGAGCGTCAAAGCACTCGATTTCGCTGCAGTAGTCGGCCTTTATTGACTCAATTGTAACATGACGACCTGTGTGACTTTGGCAGGACTTTTTAGCGCCTACTTTTCAGCTACTGGGCTAAGATTTGAAACAAACGATCGGTGGAAATCCAGCTTTCAGGGGAGGCCTCACCTGAGTCTCTGGACGGCTGTGGGGCCGAGCGGCGAGCATTAAAGCACTCAGTTTCGGTCTAGTAGGAGGCCTTTATTGACTAAATTGTAACATGACGACCTATGTGATTTTGGCAGGACTTTTTACCACCTACTTTTCAGCTACTGGGCTAAGATTTGAAACAAACGATCGGTGGGAATCCAGCTTTCAGGGGAGGCCTCCCCCGAGTCTCTGGGCGGCTGTGGGGCCGAGCGGCGAGCGTTAAAGCACTCAGTTTCGGTCCAGTAGGCGGCCTTTATTGACTAAATTGTAACATGACAACCTATGTGACTTTGGCAGGACATTTTAGCGCTTACTTTTCAGCTACTGGGCTAAGATTTGAAACAAATTATCGGTGGGAATCCAGCTTTTAGGGGAGGCCTCTTCCAAGCCTCTCGGATGTCGTGGGCCCGAACGGCGAGCGTCAAAGCACTCAGTTTCGCTCGAGTACCATGACGACCGATTTGACTTCGGCACGACTTTAGATCGCTTAATTTCAGCCTAGCGGACTAGGAATTCACACAGACAAGCCTTGGGAATCCAGCTTTCAAGGGAGGCCTCTTCTAAGCCTCCCGGAGCTCGTGGGGTTGAACGGCGAGCGTCGAAGCACTCGGTTTCGGTCCAGTAGTAGGCCTTTATTGACTAAATTGTAACATGACAACCTATGTGACTTTGGGAGGACTTTTTAGCGCTTACGTTTGACCTAGTGCGCTAAGATTTGAAACAAACGATCGGTGGGAATCCAGCTTTCAGGGGAGGCCTCCCCCGAGTCTCTGGACGGCTGTGGGGGCGAACGGCGAGCGTCAAAGCACTCGGTTTCGCTCCAGTATTAGGCCTTTATTGACTAAATTGTAACATGACAACCTATGTGACTTTGGCAGGACTTTTTAGCGCTTACTTTTGACCTAGTACGCTAAGATTTGAAACAAACGATCGGTGGGAATCCAGCTTTCAGGGGAGTCCTCCCCCGAGTCTCTGGACGGCTGTGGGGGCGAGCGGCGAGCGTTAAAGCACTCAGTTTCGCTCGAGTACCATGACGACCGATTTGACTTCGGCACGACTTTAGGTCGCTTAATTTCAGTCTAGCGGGCTAGGAATTCACACAGACAATCCTTGGGAATCCAGCTTTCAGGGGAGGCCACTTTTAAGCCTCTCAGAGGTCGTGGGGCCTAACGGCGAGCGTCAAAGCAATCGGTTTCGCTCCAGTAGTAGGCCTTTATTGACTAAATTGTAACATGACGACCTATGTGACTTTGGCAGGGATTTTTTGCGCCTACTTTTCAGCTACTGGGCTAAGATTTGAAACAAACGATCGGTGGGAATCCAGCTTTCAGGGGAGGCCTCTTTCCGAGCCTCTCTGAGGTCGTGGGGCCGAACGGCGAGCGTCAAAGCACTCTGTTTCGGTCCAGTAGTAGGCCTTTATTGAATAAATTGTAACATGACGACCTATGTGAATTTGGCAGCACGTTTTAGCGCTTACTTTTGAGCTAGTGAGCTAAGATTTGAAACAAATTATCGGTGGGAATCCAGCTTTCAGGGGAGTCCTCCCCCGAGTCTCTGGACGACTGTGGGGCCGAGCGGCGAGCGTTAAAGCACTCAGTTTCGCTCGAGTACCATGACGACCGATTTGACTTCGGCACGACTTTCGGTCGCTTAATTTCAGCCTAGCGGGCTAGGAATTCACACAGACAATCCTTCGGAATCCAGCTTTCAGATGAGGTCTCTTCCAAGTCTCTCGGAGGTCGTGGGGCCGAACGGCGAGCGTTAAAGCACTCAGTTTCGGTCCAGTAGGAGGCCTTTATTGACTAAATTGTAAAATGACAACCTATGTGACTTTGGCAGGACTTTTTAGCGCTTACTTTTGACCTAGTGGGCTAAGATTTGAAACAAACGATCGGTGGGAATCCAGCTTTCAGGGGAGGCCTCCCCTGAGTCTCTGGACGGCTGTGGGGTTGAGCGGCGAGCGTTAAAGCACTCAGTTTAGGTCCAGTGATAGGCCTTTATTGACTAAATTGTAACATGACGACCTATGTGATTTTGGCAGGACTTTTTAGCGCTTAGGTTTGAGCTAGTGGGCTAAGATTTAAAAACAAACGATCGGTGGGAATCCAGCTTTCAGGCGAGGCCTCCCCCGAGTCTCTGGATGGCTGTGGGGCCGAGCGGCGAGTGTTAAAGTACTCAGTTTCGCTCGAGTACCATGACGACCGATTTAACTTCGGCACGACTTTAGGTCGCTTAATTTCAGCCTAGCGGGCTAGGAATTCACACAGACAAGCCTTGGGAATCCAGCTTTCAAGGGAAGCCTCTTCCAAGCGTCTCGGAAGCTCGTGGGGCCGAACGGCGAGCGTCGAAGCACTCGGTTTCGCTCCAGTAGTAGGCCTTTATTGACTAAATTGTAACATGACAACCTATGTGACTTTGGCAGGACTTTTTAGCGCTTACTTTTGACCTAGTGGGCTAAGATTTGAAACAAACGATCGGTGGGAATCCAGCTTTCAGGGGTGACCTCCCCCGAGACTCTGGACGGCTGTGGGGCCGAGCGGCGAGCGTTAAAGCACTCAGTTCCGGTCCAGTACTAGGCTTTTATTGACTAAATTGTAACATGACGACCTATGTGACTTTGGCAGGACTTTTCAGCGCTTACTTTTGAGCTAGTGGGCTAAGATTTGAAACAAACGATCGGTGGGAATCCAGCTTTCAGGGGAGGCCTCCCCCGAGTCTCTGGACGGCTGTGGGGCCGAACGGCGAGCGTCAAAGCACTCGGTTTCTCTCCAGTAGTTGGCCTTTATTGAGTAAATTGTAACATAACGACCTATGTGACTTTGGCAAGACTTTTTAGCGCCTACTTTTCAGCTATTGGGCTAAGATTTGAAACAAACGATCGGTGGGAAGCCAGCTTTCAGGGAGGCCTCTTCCAAGCCTCTCGGAGGTCGTGGGCCCGAACGGCGAGCGTCAAAGCACTCGGTTTCGCTCCAGTAGTAGGCCTTTATTGACTAAATTGTAACATGACAACCTATGTGACTTTGGGAGGACTTTTTAGCGCTTCCTTTTGACCTAGTGCGCTAAGATTTGAAACAAACGATTGGTGGGAATCCAGCTTTCAGGGGAATCCTCCCCGAGTCTCTGGACGGCTGTGGGGCCGAGCGGCGAGCGTTAAAGCACTCAGTTTCAGTCCAGTCGGAGGCCTTTATTGACTAAATTGTAACATGACAACCTATGTGACTTTGGGAGGACTTTTTAGCGCTTACTTTAGACCTAGTGCGCTAAGATTTGAAATAAACGATCGGTGGGAATCCAGCTTTCAGGGGAGTCCTCCCCCGAGTCTCTGGAAGGCTGTGGGGCCGAGCGGCGAGCGTTAAAGCACTCAGTTTCGCTCGAGTACCATGACGACCGATTTGACTTCGGCACGAATTTAGGTCGCTTAATTTCTGCTTAGCGGGCTAGGAATTTACACAGACAAGCCTTGGAAATCCAGCTTTAAAGGGAGGCCTCTTCCAAGCCTCTCGGAGCTCGTGAGGCCGAACGGCGAGCGTCAAAGCACTCGGTTTCGCTCCAGTACTAGGCTTTTATTGACTAAATTGTAACATGACGACCTATGTGACTTTGGCAGGACTTTTTAGCGCTTACTTTTGAGCTAGTGGGCTAAGATTTGAAACAAACGATCGGTGGGAATCCAGCTTTCAGGGGAGGCCTCCCCCGAGTCTCTGGACGGCTGTGGGGCCGAACGGCGAGCGTCAAAGCACTCGGTTTCTCTCCAGTAGTTGGCCTTTATTGAGTAAATTGTAACATGACGACCTATGTGATTTTGGCAGGACTTTTTAGCGCCTACTTTTCAGCTACTGGGCTAAGATTTGAAACAAACGATCGGTGGGAATCCAGCTTTCAGGGGAGGCCTCCCCCGAGTCTCTGGACGGCTGTGGGGCCGAGCGGCGAGCGTTAAAGCACTCAGTTTCGGTCCAGTAGGAGGCCTTTATTGACTAAATTGTAACATGACGACCTATGTGATTTTGGCAGGACTTTTTAGCGCCTACTTTTCAGCTACTGGGCTAAGATTTGAAACAAACGATCGGTGGCAATCCAGCTTTCAGGGGAGGCCTCTTCCAAGTCTCTCGGAGGTCGTGGGCCCGAACGGCGAGCGTCAAAGCACTCGGTTTCGCTCCAGTAGTAGGCCTTTATTGACTAAATTGTAACATGACAACCTCTGTGACTTTGGCAGGACTTTTTAGCGCTTACTTTTATCCTAGTGCGCTAAGATTTGAAACAAACGATCGGTGGGAATCCAGCTTTCAGGGGAGTCCGCCCCCGAGTCTCTGGACGGCTGTGGGGCCGAGCGGCGAGCGTTAAAGCACTCAGGTTCGCTCGAGTACCATGACGACCGATTTGACTTCGGCACGACTTTAGGTCGCTTAATTTCAGCATAGCGGGCTAGGAATTCACACAGACAATCCTTGGGAATCCAGCTTTCAGGGGAGGCCTCTTCCAAGCCTCTCGGAGGTCGTGGGGCCGAATGGCGAGCGTCATAGCATTCGGTTTCTCTCCAGTAGTAGGCCTTTATTGACTAAATTGTAACATAACGACCTATGTGACTTTGGCAAGACTTTTTAGCGCCTAACTTTCAGCTAGTGGGCTAAGATTTGAAACAAACGATCGGTGGGAATCCAGCTTTCAGGGGAAGCCTCCCCCGAGTCTCTGGACGGCTGTGGGGCCAAGCGGCGAGCGTCAAAGCACTCGGTTTCTCTCCAGTAGTAGGCCTTTATTGACTAAATTGTAACATGACGACCTATGTGACTTTGGCAGGACTTTTTAGCGCCTACTTTTCAGCTACTGGGCTAAGATTTGAAAGAAACAATCGGTGGGAATCCAGCTTTCAGGGGAAGCCTCCCCCGAGTCTCTGGACGGCTGTGGGGCCAAGCGGCGAGCGTCAAAGCACTCTGTTTCTCTCCAGTAGTAGGCCTTTATTGACTAAATTGTAACATGACGACCTATGTGATTTTGGCAGGACTTTTTAGCGCCTACTTTTCAGCTACTGGGCTAAGATTTGAAAGAAACAATCGGTGGGAATCCAGCTTTCAGGGAAGCCCTCTTCCAAGCCTCTCGGAGGTCGTGGGCCCGAACGGCGAGCGTCAAAGCACTCGGTTTCGCTCCAGTAGTAGGCCTTTATTGACTAAATTGTAACATGACAACCTACGTGATTTTTGCAGGACTTTTTAGCGCTTATTTTTGAGCTAGTGGGCTAAGATTTGAAACAAATTATCGCTGGGAATCCAGCTTTCAGGGGAGTCCTCCCCCAAGTCTCTGGACGGCTGTGGGGCAGAGCGGCGAGCGTTAAAGCACTCAGTTTCGCTCGAGTACCATGACGACCGATTTGACTTCGGCACGACTTTAGGTCGCTTAATTTCAGGCTAGCGGGCTAGGAATTCACACAGACAATCCTTGGGAATCCAGCTTTCAGGGGAGGCCTCTTCCAAGCCTCTCGGAGGTCGTGGGGCCGAACGGCGAGCGTCATAGCATTCGGTTTCTCTCCAGTAGTAGGCCTTTATTGACTAAATTGTAACATGACGACCTATGTGACTTTGGCAAGACTTTTTAGCGCCTACTTTTGAGCTAGTGGGCTAAGATTTGAAACAAACGATCGGTGGGAATCCAGCTTTCAGGGGAGGCCTCCCCCGAGTCTCTGGACGGCTGTGGGTCCGAGCGGCGAGCGTTAAAGCAGTCAGTTTCGCTCGAGTACCATGACGACCGATTTGACTTCGGCACGACTTTAGGTCGCTTAATTTCAGCCTAGCGGGCTAGGAATTCACACAGACAATCCTTGGGAATCCAGCTTTCAGGGGAGGCCTCTTCCAAGCCTCTCGGAGGTCGTGGGGCCGAACGGCGAGCGTCATAGCATTCGGTTTCTCTCCAGTAGTAGGCCTTTATTGACTAAATTGTAACATGACGACCTATGTGACTTTGGCAAGACTTTTTAGCGCCGACTTTTGAGCTAGTGGGCTAAGATTTGAAACATACGATTGGTGGGAATCCAGCTTTCAGGGGAGGCCTCCCCCGAGTCTCTGGACGGCTGTGGGGCCGAGCGGCGAGCGTTAAAGCACTCAGTTTCGGTCCAGTAGGCGGCCTTTATTGACTAAATTGTAACATGACAACCTATGTGACTTTGGCAGGAAATTTTAGCGCTTACTTTTCAGCTACTGGGCTAAGATTTGAAACAAACGATCGGTGGGAATCCAGCTTTCAGGGGAGGCCTCTTCCAAGCCTCTTGGAGGTCGTGGGGCCGAACGGAGAGCGTTAAAGCACTCAGTTTCGGTCCAGTAGTAGGCCTTTATTGACTAAATTGTAACATGACGACCTACGTGATTTTGGCAGGGCTTTTTAGCGCTTATTTTTGAGCTAGTGGGCTAAGATTTGAAACAAATTATCGGTGGGAATCCAGCTTTCAGGGGAGGCCCCCCCCCGAGTCTCTGGACGGCTGTGGGGCCGAGCGGCGAGCGTAATAGCACTCAGTTTTGCTCGAGTACCATGACGACCGATTTGACTTCGGCACAACTTTAGGTCGATTAATTTCAGCCGAGCGGGCTAGGAATTCACACAGACAAGCCTTGGGAATCCAGCTTTCAAGGGAGGCGTCTTCTAAGCCTCCCGGAGCTCGTGGGGTTGAACGGCGAGCGTCGAAGCACTCGGTTTCGCTCCAGTAGTAGGCCTTTATTGACTAAATTGTAACATGACGACCTATGTGAATTTGGCAGGACTTTTTAGTGCCTACTTTTGAACTAGTGGGCTAAGATTTGAAACAAACGATCGGTGGGAATCCAGCTTTCAGGGGAGGCCTCCCCTGAGTCTCTGGACGGCTGTGGGGCTGAGCGGCGAGCGTTAAAGCACTCAGTTTAGGTCCAGTGATAGGCCTTTATTGACTAAATTGTAACATGACGACCTATGTGATTTTGGAAGGACTTTTTAGCGCTTAGGTTTGAGCTAGTGGGCTAAGATTTAAAACAAACGATCGGTGGGAATCCAGCTTTCAGGCGAGGCCTCCCCCGAGTCTCTGGATGGCTGTGGGGCCGAGCGGCGAGCGTTAAAGTACTCAGTTTCGGTCCAGTAATAGGCCTTTATTGACTAAATTGTAACATGACGACCTATGTGATTTTGGCAGGACTTTTTAGCGCCTACTTTTCAGCTACTGGGCTAAGATTTGAAATAAACGATCGGTGGGAATCCAGCTTTCAGGGGAGGCCTCTTCCAAGCCTCTCGGAGGTCGTGGGCCCGAATGGCGAGCGTCAAAGCACTCTGTTTCGCTCCAGTAGCAGGCCTTTATTGACTAAATTGTAACATGACGACCTATGCCTCCCCCGAGTCTCTGGACTGCTGTGGGGCCGAGCGGCGACCTTTAAAGCACTCAGTTTCGCTCGAGTACCATGACGACCGATTTGACTTCGGCACGACTTTAGGTCGCTTAATTTCGGCCTAGCGGGCTAGGAATTCACACAGACAAGCCTTGGGAATCCAGCTTTCAAGGGAGGCCTCCCCCGAGTCTCTGGACGGCTGTGGGGCCGAACGGTGAGCGTCAAAGCACTTGGTTTCTCTCCAGTAGTAGGCCTTTATTGAGTAAATTGTACCATGACGACCGATGTGATTTTGGCAGGACTTTTTTGCGCCTACTTTTCAGCTACTGGGCTAAGATTTGAAACAAACGATCGGTGGGAATCAAGCTTTCAGGGGAGGCCTCTTCCAAGCCTCTCGGAGGTCGTGGGCCCAAACGGCGAGCGTCAAAGCACTCGGTTTCGCTCCAGTAGTAGGCCTTTATTGACTAAATTGTAACATGACAACCTATGTGACTTTGGGAGGACTTTTTAGCGCTTACTTTTGACCTAGTGCGCTAAGATTTGAAACAAACGATCGGTGGGAATCCAGCTTTCAGGGGAGTCCTCCCCCGAGTCTCTGGAAGGCTTTGGGGCCGAGCGGCGAGCGTTAAAGCACTCAGTTTCGCTCAAGTACCATGACGACCGATTTGACTTCGGCACGACTTTAGGTCGCTTAATTTCTGCCTCGCGGGCTAGGAATTTACACAGACAAGCCTTGGGAATCCAGCTTTAAAGGGAGGCCTCTTCCAAGCCTCTCGGAGCTTGTGAGGCCGAACGGCGAGCGTCAAAGCACTCTGTTTCGCTCCAGTAGTAGGCTTTTATTAACTAAATTGTAACATGACGACCTATGTGACTTTGGCAGGACTTTTTAGCGCTTACTTTTGAGCTAGTGGGCTAAGATTTGAAACAAACGATCGGTGGGAATCCAGCTTTCAGGGGAGTCCTCCCCCGAGTCTCTGGAAGGCTGTGGGGCCGAGCGGCGAGCGTTAAAGCACTCTGTTTCTCTCCAGTAGTAGGCCTTTATTGACTAAATTGTAGCATGACAACCTATGTGATTTTGGGAGGACTTTTTAGCGCTTACTTTTGACCTAGTGCGCTAAGATTTGAAACAAACGATCGGTGGGAATCCAGCTTTCAGGGGAGTCCTCCCCCGAGTCTCTGGAAAGCTGTGGGGCCGAGCGGCGAGCGTTAAAGCACTCAGTTACGCTCAAGTACCATGACGACCTTTTTGACTTCGGCACGACTTTAGGTCGCTTAATTTCTGCCTAGCGGGATAGGAATATACACAGACAAGCCTTGGGAATCCAGCTTTAAAGGGAGGCCTCTTCCAAGCCTCTCGGAGCTCGTGAGGCCGAACGGCGAGCGTCAAAGCGCTCGGTTTCTCTCCAGTAGTTGGCCTTTATTGAGTAAATTGTAACATGACGACCTATGTGATTTTGGCAGGACTTTTTAGCGCCTACTTTTCAGCTACTGGGCTAAGATTTGAAATAAACGATCGGTGGGAATCCAGCTTTCAGGGGAGGCCTCTTCCAAGCCTCTCGGAGGTCGTGGGCCCGAACGGCGAGCGTCAAAGCACTCTGTTTCGCTCCAGTAGCAGGCCTTTATTGACTAAATTGTAACATGACGACCTATGCCTCCCCCGAGTCTCTGGACTGCTGTGGGGCCGAGCGGCGAGCGTTAAAGCACTCAGTTACGCTCAAGTACCATGACGACCGATTTGACTTCGGCACGACTTTAGGTCGCTTAATTTCTGCCTAGCGGGCTAGGAATATACACAGACAAGCCTTGGGAATCCAGCTTTAAAGGGAGGCCTCTTCCAAGCCTCTCGGAGCTCGTGAGGCCGAACGGCGAGCGTCAAAGCGCTCGGTTTCTCTCCAGTAGTTGGCCTTTATTGACTAAATTGTAACATGACGACCTATGTGATTTTGGCAGGACTTTTTAGCGCCTACTTTTCAGCTACTGGGCTAAGATTTGAAACAAACGATCGGTGGGAAGCCACCTTTCAGGGGAGGTCTCTTCCAAGACTCTCGGAGGTCGTGGACCCGAACGGCGAGCGTCAAAGCACTCGGTTTCGCTCCAGTAGTAGGCCTTTATTGAGTAAATTGTTTCATGACGACCTATGTGATTTTGGCAGGACTTTTTAGCGCCTACTTTTGAGCTAGTGGGCTAAGATTTAAAACAAACGATCGGTGGGAAGCCACCTTTCAGGTGAGGCCTCTTCCAAGCCTCTCGGAGGTCGTGGGCCCGAACGGCGAGCGTCAAAGCACTCTGTTTCGCTCCAGTATTAGGCCTTTATTGACTAAATTGTAACATGACAACCTATGTGACTTTGGGAGGACTTTTTAGCGCTTACGTTTGACCTAGTGCGCTAAGATTTGAAACAAACGATCGGTGGTAATCCAGCTTTCAGGGGAGGCCTCCCCCGAGTCTCTGGACAGCTGTGGGGCCGATCGGCGAGCGTTAAAGCAATCAGTTTCGGTCCAGTCGGAGGCCTTTATTGACTAAATTGTAACATGACGACCTATGTGACTTTGGCAGGACATTTTAGCGCCTACTTTTGAACTAGTGGGCTAAGATTTGAAACAAACGATCGGTGGGAATCCAGCTTTCAGGGGAGGCCTCTTCCAAGCCTCTCGGAGCTCGTGAGGCCGAACGGCGAGCGTCAAAGCGCTCGGTTTCTCTCCAGTAGTTGGCCTTTATTGAGTAAATTGTAACATGACGACCTATGTGATTTTGGCAGGACTTTTTAGCGCCTACTTTTCAGCTACTGGGCTAAGATTTGAAATAAACGATCGGTGGGAATCCAGCTTTCAGGGGAGGCCTCTTCCAAGCCTCTCGGAGGTCGTGGGCCCGAACGGCGAGCGTCAAAGCACTCTGTTTCGCTCCAGTAGCAGGCCTTTATTGACTAAATTGTAACATGACGACCTATGCCTCCCCCGAGTCTCTGGACTGCTGTGGGGCCGAGCGGCGAGCGTTAAAGCACTCAGTTACGCTCAAGTACCATGACGACCGATTTGACTTCGGCACGACTTTAGGTCGCTTAATTTCTGCCTAGCGGGCTAGGAATATACACAGACAAGCCTTGGGAATCCAGCTTTAAAGGGAGGCCTCTTCCAAGCCTCTCGGAGCTCGTGAGGCCGAACGGCGAGCGTCAAAGCGCTCGGTTTCTCTCCAGTAGTTGGCCTTTATTGACTAAATTGTAACATGACGACCTATGTGATTTTGGCAGGACTTTTTAGCGCCTACTTTTCAGCTACTGGGCTAAGATTTGAAACAAACGATCGGTGGGAAGCCACCTTTCAGGGGAGGTCTCTTCCAAGACTCTCGGAGTTCGTGGACCCGAACGGCGAGCGTCAAAGCACTCGGTTTCGCTCCAGTAGTAGGCCTTTATTGAGTAAATTGTTTCATGACGACCTATGTGATTTTGGCAGGACTTTTTAGCGCCTACTTTTGAGCTAGTGGGCTAAGATTTAAAACAAACGATCGGTGGGAAGCCACCTTTCAGGTGAGGCCTCTTCCAAGCCTCTCGGAGGTCGTGGGCCCGAACGGCGAGCGTCAAAGCACTCTGTTTCGCTCCAGTATTAGGCCTTTATTGACTAAATTGTAACATGACAACCTATGTGACTTTGGGAGGACTTTTTAGCGCTTACGTTTGACCTAGTGCGCTAAGATTTGAAACAAACGATCGGTGGTAATCCAGCTTTCAGGGGAGGCCTCCCCCGAGTCTCTGGACAGCTGTGGGGCCGATCGGCGAGCGTTAAAGCAATCAGTTTCGGTCCAGTCGGAGGCCTTTATTGACTAAATTGTAACATGACGACCTATGTGACTTTGGCAGGACATTTTAGCGCCTACTTTTGAACTAGTGGGCTAAGATTTGAAACAAACGATCGGTGGGAATCCAGCTTTCAGGGGAGGCCTCTTCCAAGCCTCTCGGAGCTCGTGAGGCCGAACGGCGAGCGTCAAAGCGCTCGGTTTCTCTCCAGTAGTTGGCCTTTATTGAGTAAATTGTAACATGACGACCTATGTGATTTTGGCAGGACTTTTTAGCGCCTACTTTTCAGCTACTGGGCTAAGATTTGAAATAAACGATCGGTGGGAATCCAGCTTTCAGGGGAGGCCTCTTCCAAGCTTCTCGGAGGTCGTGGGCCCGAACGGCGAGCGTCAAAGGACTCTGTTTCGCTCCAGTAGCAGGCCTTTATTGACTAAATTGTAACATGACGACCTATGCCTCCCCCGAGTCTCTGGACTGCTGTGGGGCCGAGCGGGGACCTTTAAAGCACTCAGTTTCGCTCGAGTACCATGACGACCGATTTGACTTCGGCACGACTTTAGGTCGCTTAATTTCAGCCGAGCGGGCTAGGAATTCACACAGACAAGCCTTGGGAATCCAGCTTTCAAGGGAGGCCTCTTCCAAGCCTCTCTGAGCTCGTGGGGCCGAACGGCGAGCGTCGAAGCACTCGGTTTCGCTCAAGTAGTAACCCTTTATTGACTAAATTGTAACATCACAACCTATGTGAATTTGGCAGGAATTTTCAGCGCTAACTTTTGAGCAAGTGGGCTAAGATTTGAAACAAACGATCGGTGGGAATCCAGCTTTCAGGGGAGGCCTCCCCCGAGTCTCTGGACAGCTGTGGGGCCGATCGGCGAGCGTTAAAGCACTCAGTTTCGGTCCAGTCGGAGGCCTTTATTGACTAAATTGTAACATGACGACCTATGTGATTTTGGCAGGACTTTTTAGCGCCTACTTTTCAGCTACTGGGCTAAGATTTGAAACAAACGATCGGTGGGAAGCCACCTTTCAGGGGAGGCCTCTTCCAAGCCTCTCGGAGGTCGTGGGCCCGAACGGCGAGCGTCAAAGCACTCGGTTTCGCTCCAGTATTAGGCCTTTATTGACTAAATTGTAACATGACAACCTATGTGACTTTGGGAGGACTTTTTAGCGCTTACGTTTGACCTAGTGCGCTAAGATTTGAAACAAACGATCGGTGGTAATCCAGCTTTCAGGGGAGGCCTCCCCCGAGTCTCTGGACAGCTGTGGGGCCGATCGGCGAGCGTTAAAGCAATCAGTTTCGGTCCAGTCGGAGGCCTTCATTGACTAAATTGTAACATGACGACCTATGTGACTTTGGCAGGACATTTTAGCGCCTACTTTTGAACTAGTGGGCTAAGATTTGAAACAAACAATCGGTGGGAATCCAGCTTTCAGGGGAGGCCTCTTCCAAGCCTCTCGGAGGTCGTGGGGCCGAACGGCGAGCGTCAAAGCACTCGGTTTCGCTCCAGTAGTCGGCCTTTATTGACTAAATTGTAACATGACGACATATGTGACTTTGGCAGGACTTTTTAGCGCCTACTTTTGAGTTACTGGGCTAAGATTTGAAACAATCGATCGGTCGGCAGCCAGCTTTCAGGGGAGGCCTCTTCCAAGCCTCTCGGAGGTCGTGGGCCCGAACGGCGAGCGTCAAAGCACTCGGTTTCGCTCCAGTAGTAGGCCTTTATTGACTAAATTGTAACATGACAACCTATGTGATTTTGGGAGGACTTTTTAGCGCTTACTTTTGACCTAGTGCGCTAAGATTTGAAACAAACGATCGGTGGGAATCCAGCTTTCAGGGGAGTCCTCCCCCGAGTCTCTGGAAGGCTGTGGGGCCGAGCGGCGAGCGTTAAAGCACTCAGTTTCGCTCAAGTACCATGACGACCGATTTGACTTCGGCACAACTTTAGGTCGCTTAATTTCTGCCTCGCGGGCTAGGATTTTACACAGACAAGCCTTGGGAATCCAGCTTTAAAGGGAGGCCTCTTCCAAGCCTCTCGGAGCTTGTGAGGCCGAACGGCGAGCGTCAAAGCACTCTGTTTCGCTCCAGTATTAGGCCTTTATTGACTAAATTGTAACATGACAACCTATGTGACTTTGGGAGGACTTTTTAGCGCTTACTTTTTACCTAGTGCGCTAAGATTTGAAACAACCGATCGGTGGTAATCCAGCTTTCAGGGGAGGCCTCCCCCGAGTCTCTGGACAGCTGTGGGGCCGATCGGCGAGCGTTAAAGCAATCAGTTTCGGTCCAGTCGGAGGCCTTTATTGACTAAATTGTAACATGACGACCTATGTGATCTTGGCAGGACTTTTTAGCGCCTACTTTTCAGCTACTGGGCTAAGATTTGAAACAAACGATCGGTGGGAAGCCACCTTTCAGGGGAGGTCTCTTCCAAGACTCTCGGAGGTCGTGGGCCCGAACGGCGAGCGTCAAAGCACTCGGTTTCGCTCCAGTATTAGGCCTTTATTGACTAAATTGTAACATGACAACCTATGTGACTTTGGGAGGACTTTTTAGCGCTTACTTTTGACCAAGTGCGCTAAGATTTGAAACAAACGATCGGTGGGAATCCAGCTTTCAGGGGAGGCCTCCCCCGAGTCTCTGGACAGCTGTGGGGCCGATCGGCGAGCGTTAAAGCACTCAGTTTCGGTCCAGTCGGAGGCCTTTATTGACTAAATTGTAACATGACGACCTATGTGATTTTGGCAGGACATTTTAGCGCCTACTTTTGAGCTACTGGGCTAAGATTTGAAACAAACGATCGGTCGGCAGCCAGCTTTCAGGGGAGGCCTCTTCCAAGCCTCTCGGAGGTCGTGGGCCCAAACGGCGAGCGTCAAAGCACTCGGTTTCGCTCCAGTAGTAGGCCTTTATTGACTAAATTGTAACATGACAACCTATGTGACTTTGGGAGGACTTTTTAGCGCTTACTTTTGACCTAGTGCGCTAAGATTTGAAACAAACGATCGGTGGGAATCCAGCTTTCAGGGGAGTCCTCCCCCGAGTCTCTGGAAGGCTGTGGGGCCGAGCGGCGAGCGTTAAAGCACTCTGTTTCGCTCCAGTAGTAGGCCTTTATTGACTAAATTGTAGCATGACAACCTATGTGATTTTGGGAGGACTTTTTAGCGCTTACTTTTGACCTAGTGCGCTAAGATTTGAAACAAACGATCGGTGGGAATCCAGCTTTCAGGGGAGTCTTCCCCCGAGTCTCTGGAAAGCTGTGGGGCCGAGCGGCGAGCGTTAAAGCACTCAGTTACGCTCAAGTACCATGACGACCGATTTGACTTCGGCACGACTTTAGGTCGCTTAATTTCTGCCTAGCGGGCTAGGAATATACACAGACAAGCCTTGGGAATCCAGCTTTAAAGGGAGGCCTCTTCCAAGCCTCTCGGAGCTCGTGAGGCCGAACGGCGAGCGTCAAAGCGCTCGGTTTCTCTCCAGTAGTTGGCCTTTATTGAGTAAATTGTAACATGACGACCTATGTGATTTTGGCAGGACTTTTTAGCGCCTACTTTTCAGCTACTGGGCTAAGATTTGAAATAAACGATCGGTGGGAATCCAGCTTTCAGGGGAGGCCTCTTCCAAGCCTCTCGGAGGTCGTGGGCCCGAACGGCGAGCGTCAAAGCACTCTGTTTCGCTCCAGTAGCAGGCCTTTATTGACTAAATTGTAACATGACGACCTATGACTCCCCCGAGTCTCTGGACTGCTGTGGGGCCGAGCGGCGACCTTTAAAGCACTCAGTTTCGCTCGAGTACCATGACGACCGATTTGACTTCGGCGCGACTTTAGGTCGCCTAATTTCAGCCGAGCGGGCTAGGAATTCACACAGACAAGCCTTAGGAATCCAGCTTTCAAGGGAGGCCTCTTCCAAGCCTCTCTGAGCTCGTGGGGCCGAACGGCGAGCGTCGAAGCACTCGGTTTCGCTCAAGTAGTAACCCTTTATTGACTAAATTGTAACATCACAACCTATGTGAATTTGGCAGGAATTTTTAGCGCTTACTTTTGAGCAAGTGGGCTAAGATTTGAAACAAACGATCGGTGGGAATCCAGCTTTCAGGGGAGTCCTCCCCCGAGTCTCTGGACGGCTGTGGGGCCGAACGGTGAGCGTCAAAGCACTTGGTTTCTCTCCAGTAGTAGGCCTTTATTGAGTAAATTGTAACATGACGACCGATGTGGTTTTTGCAGGGCTTTTTTGCGCCTACTTTTCAGCTACTGGGCTAAGATTTGAAACAAACGATCGGTGGGAATCCAGCTTTCAGGGGAGGCCTCTTCCAAGCCACTCGGAGGTCGTGGGGCCGAACGGCGAGCGTCAAAGCACTCGGTTTCGCTCCAGTAGTTGGCCTTTATTGACTAAATTGTAACATGACGACCTATGTGAATTTGGCAGGACTTTTTAGCGCCTACTTTTGAACTAGTGGGCTAAGATTTGAAACAAACGATCGGTGGGAATCCCGCTGTCAGGGGAGTCCTCTCCCGAGTCTCTGGACGGCTGTGGGGCCGAACGGCGAGCGTCAAAGAACTCGGTTTCTCTCCAGTAGTAGGCCTTTATTGACTAAATTGTAACATGACAACCTATGTGACTTTGGCAGGACTTTTTAGTGCCTACTTTTGAACTAGTGCGCTAAGATTTCAAACAAACGATCGGTGGGAATCCAACTTTCAGGGGAGGCCTCCCCTGCGTCTCTGGACGGCTGTGGGGCCGAACGGCGAGCGTCAAAGCACTCGGTTTCTCTCCAGTAGTAGGCCTTTATTGACTAAATTGTAACATGACGACCTATGTGACTTTGGCAGGACATTTTAGCGCCTACTTTTGAACTAGTGGGCTAAGATTTGAAACAAATGATCGGTGGGAATCCAGCTTTCAGGGGAGGCCTCTTCCAAGCCTCTCGGAGGTCGTGGGGCCGAACGGCGAGCGTCAAAGCACTCGGTTTCTCTCCAGTGGTAGGCCTTTATTGAGTAAATTATAACATGACGACCTATGTGATTTTGGCAGGACTTTGTAGCGCCTACTTTTCAGCGACTGGGCTAAGATTTGAAAAAAACCAACGGTGGGAATCCAGCTTTCAGGGGAGACCTCTTCCAAGCCTCTCAGAGGTCGTGGGGCCGAACGGCGAGCGTCAAAGCACTCGGTTTCGCTCCAGTAGTAGGCCTTTATTGACTAAATTGTAACATGACGACCTATGTGACTTTGGCAGGACTTCTTATTGCTTACTTTTGAGCTGGTGGGCTAAGATGTGAATCAAAAACGATCGGTGGGAATCCAGCTTTCAGGGGAGGCCCCCCCCCCCCCCGAGTCTCTGGACGGCTGTGGGGCCGAGCGGCGAGCGTAATAGCACTCAGTTTCGCTCGAGTACCATGACGACCGATTTGACTTCGGCACGACTTTAGGTCGCTTAATTTCAGCCTAGCGGGCTAGGAATTCACACAGACAAGCCTTGGGAATCCAGCTTTCAAGGGAGGCCTCTTTCAAGCCTCTCGGAGCTCGTGGGGCCGAACGGCGAGCGTCGAAGCACTCGGTTTCGCTCAAGTAGTAACCCTTTATTGACTAAATTGTAACATCACAACCAATGTGAATTTGGCAGGAATTTTTAGCGCTTACTTTTGAGCAAGTGGGCTAAGATTTGAAACAAACGATCGGTGGGAATCCAGCTTTCAGGGGAGGCCTCCCCCGAGTCTCTGTACGGCTGTGGGGCCGAACGGTGAGCGTCAAAGCACTCGGTTTCTCTCCAGTAGTTGGCCTTTATTGAGTAAATTGTAACATGACAACCTATGTGACTTTGGGAGGACTTTTTAGCGCTTACTTTTGACCAAGTGCGCTAAGATTTGAAACAAACGATCGGTGGGAATCCAGCTTTCAGGGGAGGCCTCCCCCGAGTCTCTGGACAGCTGTGGGGCCGATCGGCGAGGGTTAAAGCACTCAGTTTCGGTCCAGTCGGAGGCCTTTATTGACTAAATTGTAACATGACGACCTATGTGATTTTGGCAGGACATTTTAGCACCTACTTTTGAGCTACTGGGCTAAGATTTTAAACAAACGATCGGTCGGCAGCCAGCTTTCAGGGGAGGCCTCTTCCAAGCCTCTCGGAGGTCGTGGGCCCAAACGGCGAGCGTCAAAGCACTCTGTTTCGCTCCAGTAGTAGGCCTTTATTGACTAAATTGTAACATGACGACCTATGTGACTTTGGCAGGACATTTTAGCGCCTACTTTTGAACTAGTGGGCTAAGATTTGAAACAAACGATCGGTGGGAATCCAGCTTTCAGGGGAGGCCTCTTCCAAGCCTCTCGGAGGTCGTGGGGCCGAACGGCGAGTGGGCTAAGATTTGAAACAAACGATCGGTGGGAATCCAGCTTTCAGGGGAGGCCTCTCCCGAGTCTCTGGACGGCTGTGGGGCCGAACGGCGAGCGTCAAAGCACTCGGTTTCTCTCCAGTGGTAGGCCTTTATTGAGTAAATTATAACATGACGACCTATGTGATTTTGGCAGGACTTTGTAGCGCCTACTTTTCAGCGACTGGGCTAAGATTTGAAAAAACCAACGGTGGGAATCCAGCTTTCAGGGGAGGCCTCTTCCAAGCCTCTCAGAGGTCGTGGGGCCGAACGGCGAGCGTCAAAGCACTCGGTTTCGCTCCAGTAGTAGGCCTTTATTGACTAAATTGTAACATGACGACCTATGTGACTTTGGCAGGACTTCTTATTGCTTACTTTTGAGCTAGTGGGCTAAGATGTGAAACAAACGATCGGTGGGAATCCAGCTTTCAGGGGAGGCCCCCCCCCCGAGTCTCTGGACGGCTGTGGGGCTGAGCGGCGAGCGTAATAGCACTCAGTTTCGCTCGAGTACCATGACGACCGATTTGATTTCGGCACGACTTTAGGTCGCTTAATTTCAGCCTAGCGGGCTAGGAATTCACACAGACAACCCTTGGGAATCCAGCTTTCAAGGGAGGCCTCTTTCAAGCCTCTCGGAGCTCGTGGGGCCGAACGGCGAGCGTCGAAGCACTCGGTTTCGCTCAAGTAGTAACCCTTTATTGACTAAATTGTAACATCACAACCAATGTGAATTTGGCAGGAATTTTTAGCGCTTACTTTTGAGCAAGTGGGCTAAGATTTGAAACAAACGATCGGTGGGAATCCAGCTTTCAGGGGAGGCCTCCCCCGAGTCTCTGGACGGCTGTGGGGCCGAACGGTGAGCGTCAAAGCACTCGGTTTCTCTCCAGTAGTTGGCCTTTATTGAGGAAATTGTAACATGACGACCTATGTGATTTTGGCAGGACCTTTTAGCACCTACTTTTGAGCTAGTGGGCTAAGATTTGAAACAAACGATCGGTGGGAATCCAGCTTTCAGGGGAGTCCTCCCCCGAGTCTCTGGAAGGCTGTGGGACCGAGCGGCGAGCGTTAAAGCACTCAGTTTCGCTCAAGTACCATGACGACCGATTTGACTTCGGCACGACTTTAGGTCGCTTACTTTCTGCCTAGCGGGCTAGGAATTTACACAGACAAGCCTTGGGAATCCAGCTTTAAAGGGAGGCCTCTTCCAAGCCTCTCGGAGGTCGTGGGGCCGAACGGCGAGCGTCATAGCACTCGGTTTCTCTCCAGTAGTAAGCCTTTATTGACTAAATTGTAACATGACGACCTATGTGACTTTGGCAAGTCTTTTTAGCGCCTAGGTTTGAGCTAGTGGGCTAAGATTTGAAAAAAACGATCGGTGGGAATCCAGCTTTCAGGGGAGGCCTCCCCCGAGTCTTTGGACGGCTGTGGGGCCGAGCGGCGAGCGTTAAAGCACTCAGTTTCGGTCCAGTAGGAGGCCTTTATTGACTAAATTGTAACATGACGACCTTTGTGATTTTGGCAGGACTTTTTAGCGCCTACTTTTCAGCTACTGGGCTAAGATTTGAAACAAATGATCGGTGGGAATCCAGCTTTCAGGGGAGGCCTCCCCCGAGTCTCTGGACGGCTGTGGGGCCGAACGGTGAGCGTCAAAGCACTCGGTTTCTCTCCAGTAGTTGGCCTTTATTGAGTAAATTGTAACATGACGACCTATGTGATTTTGGCAGGACTTTTTAGCGCCTACTTTTGAACTAGTGGGCTAAGATTTGAAACAAATGATCGGTGGGAATCCAGCTTTCAGGGGAGGCCTCTTCCAAGCCTCTCGGAGGTCGTGGGGCCGAACGGCGAGCGTCAAAGCACTCGGTTTCGCTCCAGTAGTCGGCCTTTATTGACTAAATTGTAACATGACGACATATGTGACTTTGGCAGGACTTTTTAGCGCCTACTTTTGAACTAGTGGGCTAAGATTTGAAACAAACGATCGGTCGGCAGCCAGCTTTCAGGGGAAGCCTCTTCCAAGCCTCTCGGAGGTCGTGGGCCCGAACGGCGAGCGTCAAAGCACTCGGTTTCGCTCCAGTAGTAGGCCTTTATTGACTAAATTGTAACATGACAACCTATGTGACTTTGGGAGGACTTTTTAGCGCTTACTTTTGACCTAGTGCGCTACTATTTGAAACAAACGATCGGTGGGAATCCAGCTTTCAGGGGAGTCCTCCCCCGAGTCTCTGGACGGCTGTGGGGCCGAGCGGCGAGCGTTAAAGCACTCAGTTTCGGTCCAGTCGGAGGCCTTTATTGACTAAATTGTAACATGACGACCTATGTGATTTTGGCAGGACTTTTTAGCGCCTACTTTTCAGCTATTGGGCTAAGATTTGAAACAAACGATCGGTGGGAAGCCAGCTTTCAGGGAGGCCTCTTCCAAGCCTCTCGGAGCTCGTGAGGCCGAACGGCGAGCGTCAAAGCACTCGGTTTCGCTCCAGTAGTAGGCTTTTATTGACTAAATTGTAACATGACGACCTATGTGACTTTGGCAGGACTTTTTAGCGCCTACTTTTGAACTAGTGGGCTAAGATTTGAAACAAACGATCGGTGGGAATCCAGCTTTCAGGGGAGTCCTCCCCCGAGTCGCTGGACGGCTGTGGGGGCGAACGGCGAGCGTCAAAGCACTCGGTTTTACTCCAGTAGTAGGCCTTTATTGACTAAATTGTAACATGACAACCTATGTGATTTTGGGAGGACTTTTTAGCGCTTACTTTTGACCTAGTGCGCTAAGATTTGAAACAAACGATCGGTGGGAATCCAGCTTTCAGGGGAGTCCTCCCCCGAGTCTCTGGAAGGCTGTGGGGCCGAGCGGCGAGCGTTAAAGTACTCAGTTTCGCTCAAGTACCATGACGACCGATTTGACTTCGGCACGACTTTAGGTCGCTTAATTTCTGCCTAGCGGGCTAGGAATTTACACAGACAAGCCTTGGGAATCCAGCTTTAAAGGGAGGCCTCTTCCAAGCCTGTCGGAGCTTGTGAGGCCGAACGGCGAGCGTCAAAGCACTCGGTTTCGCTCCAGTAGTAGGCTTTTATTGACTAAATTGTAGCATGACGACCTAAGTGACTTTGGCAGGACTTTTTAGCGCTTACTTTTGAGCTAGTGGGCTAAGATTTGAAACAAACGATCGGTGGGAATCCAGCTTTCAGGGGAGGCCTCCCCCGAGTCTCTGGACGGCTGTGGGGGCGAACGCCGAGCGTCAAAGCACTCGGTTTCGCTCCAGTAGTAGGCCTTTATTGACTAAATTGTAGCATGACAACCTATGTGACTTTGGGAGGACTTTTTAGCGCTTACTTTTGACCTAGTGCGCTAAGATT
Source organism: Phycodurus eques (assembly GCF_024500275.1). Classification (NCBI taxonomy): domain Eukaryota; kingdom Metazoa; phylum Chordata; class Actinopteri; order Syngnathiformes; family Syngnathidae; genus Phycodurus; species Phycodurus eques. The sequence goes on along the minus strand of NW_026904117.1, from coordinate 98,821 downwards.
TGAAACAAACGATCGGTGGGAATCCAGCTTTCAGGGGAGTCCTCCCCCGAGTCTCTGGAAGGCTGTGGGGCCGAGCGGCGAGCGTTAAAGCACTCAGTTTCGCTCAAGTAGTAGGCTTTTATTGACTAAATTGTAACATGACGACCTATGTGACTTTGGCAGGACTTTTTAGCGCTTACTTTTGAGCTAGTGGGCTAAGATTTGAAACAAACGATTGGTGGGAATCCAGCTTTCAGGGGAGGCCTCCCCCGAGTCTCTGGACGGCTGTGGGGGCTAACGGCGAGCGTCAAAGCATTCGGTTTCGCTCCAGTAGTAGGCCTTTATTGACTAAATTGTAACATGACAACCTATGTGACTTTGGGAGGACTTTTTAGCGCTTACTTTTGACCTAGTGCGCTAAGATTTGAAACAAAAAATCGGTGGGAATCCAGCTTTCTGGGGAGTCCTCCCCCGAGTCTCTGGAAGGCTGTGGGGCCGAGCGGCGAGCGTTAAAGCACTCAGTTTCGGTCCAGTCGGAGGCCTTTATTGACTAAATTGTAACATGACGACCTATGTGATTTTGGCAGGACATTTTAGCGCCTACTTTTCAGCTACTGGGCTAAGATTTGAAACAAACGATCGGTCGGCAGCCAGCTTTCAGGGGAGGCCTCTTCCAAGCCTCTCGGAGGTCGTGGGCCCGAACGGCGAGCGTCAAAGCACTCGGTTTCGCTCCAGTAGTAGGCCTTTATTGACTAAATTGTAACATGACAACCTATGTGACTTTGGGAGGACTTTTCAGCGCTTACTTTTGACCTAGTGCGCTAAGATTTGAAACAAACGATCGGTTGGCAGCCAGCTTTCAGGGGAGGCCTCTTCCAAGCCTCTCGGAGGTCGTGGGCCCGAACGGCGAGCGTCAAAGCACTCGGTTTCGCTCCAGTAGTAGGCCTTTATTGACTAAATTGTAACATGACAACCTATGTGACTTTGGGAGGAATTTTTAGCGCTTACTTTTGACCTAGTGCGCTAAGATTTGAAACAAATTATCGGTGGGAATCCAGCTTTCAGGGGAGTCCTCCCCCGAGTCTCTGGAAGGCTGTGGGGCCGATCGGCGAGCGTTAAAGCACTCAGTTTCGGTCCAGTCGGAGGCCTTTATTGACTAAATTGTAACATGACGACCTATGTGATTTTGGCAGGACATTTTAGCGCCTACTTTTCAGCTACTGGGCTAAGATTTGAAACAAACGATCGGTCGGCAGCCAGCTTTCAGGGGAGGCCTCTTCCAAGCCTCTCGGAGGTCGTGGGCCCGAACGGCGAGCGTCAAAGCACTCTGTTTCGCTCCAGTAGTAGACCTTTATTGACTAAATTGTAACATGACAACCTATGTGACTTTGGGAGGACTTTTTAGCGCTTACTTTTGACCTAGTGCGCTAAGATTTGAAACAAACAATCGGTGGGAATCCAGCTTTCAGGGGAGTCCTCCCCCGAGTCTCTGGAAGGCTGTGGGGCCGAGCGGCGAGCGTTAAAGCACTCAGTTTCGCTCAAGTACCATGACGACCGATTTGACTTCGGCACGACTTTAGGTCGCTTAATTTCTGCCTAGCGGGCTAGGAATTTACACAAACAAGCCTTGGGAATCCAGCTTTAAAGGGAGGCCTCTTCCAAGCCTCTCAGAGCTCGTGAGGCCGAACGGCGAGCGTCAAAGCACTCGGTTTCGCTCCAGTAGTAGGCTTTTATTGACTAAATTGTAACATGACGACCTATGTGACTTTGGCAGGACTTTTTAGCGCCTACTTTTCAGCTATTGGGCTAAGATTTGAAACAAACGATCGGTGGGAAGCCAGCTTTCAGGGAGGCCTCTTCCAAGCCTCTCGGAGCTCGTGAGGCCGAACGGCGAGCGTCAAAGCACTCGGTTTCGCTCCAGTAGTAGGCTTTTATTGACTAAATTGTAACATGACGACCTATGTGACTTTGGCAGGACTTTTTAGCGCCTACTTTTGAACTAGTGGGCTAAGATTTGAAACAAACGATCGGTGGGAATCCAGCTTTCAGGGGAGTCCTCCCCCGAGTCGCTGGACGGCTGTGGGGGCGAACGGCGAGCGTCAAAGCACTCGGTTTTACTCCAGTAGTAGGCCTTTATTGACTAAATTGTAACATGACAACCTATGTGATTTTGGGAGGACTTTTTAGCGCTTACTTTTGACCTAGTGCGCTAAGATTTGAAACAAACGATCGGTGGGAATCCAGCTTTCAGGGGAGTCCTCCCCCGAGTCTCTGGAAGGCTGTGGGGCCGAGCGGCGAGCGTTAAAGTACTCAGTTTCGCTCAAGTACCATGACGACCGATTTGACTTCGGCACGACTTTAGGTCGCTTAATTTCTGCCTAGCGGGCTAGGAATTTACACAGACAAGCCTTGGGAATCCAGCTTTAAAGGGAGGCCTCTTCCAAGCCTGTCGGAGCTTGTGAGGCCGAACGGCGAGCGTCAAAGCACTCGGTTTCGCTCCAGTAGTAGGCTTTTATTGACTAAATTGTAGCATGACGACCTAAGTGACTTTGGCAGGACTTTTTAGCGCTTACTTTTGAGCTAGTGGGCTAAGATTTGAAACAAACGATCGGTGGGAATCCAGCTTTCAGGGGAGGCCTCCCCCGAGTCTCTGGACGGCTGTGGGGGCGAACGCCGAGCGTCAAAGCACTCGGTTTCGCTCCAGTAGTAGGCCTTTATTGACTAAATTGTAGCATGACAACCTATGTGACTTTGGGAGGACTTTTTAGCGCTTACTTTTGACCTAGTGCGCTAAGATTTGAAACAAAAAATCGGTGGGAATCCAGCTTTCTGGGGAGTCCTCCCCCGAGTCTCTGGAAGGCTGTGGGGCCGAGCGGCGAGCGTTAAAGCACTCAGTTTCGGTCCAGTCGGAGGCCTTTATTGACTAAATTGTAACATGACGACCTATGTGATTTTGGCAGGACATTTTAGCGCCTACTTTTCAGCTACTGGGCTAAGATTTGAAACAAACGATCGGTCGGCAGCCAGCTTTCAGGGGAGGCCTCTTCCAAGCCTCTCGGAGGTCGTGGGCCCGAACGGCGAGCGTCAAAGCACTCGGTTTCGCTCCAGTAGTAGGCCTTTATTGACTAAATTGTAACATGACAACCTATGTGACTTTGGGAGGACTTTTCAGCGCTTACTTTTGACCTAGTGCGCTAAGATTTGAAACAAACGATCGGTTGACAGCCAGCTTTCAGGGGAGGCCTCTTCCAAGCCTCTCGGAGGTCGTGGGCCCGAACGGCGAGCGTCAAAGCACTCGGTTTCGCTCCAGTAGTAGGCCTTTATTGACTAAATTGTAACATGACAACCTATGTGACTTTGGGAGGAATTTTTAGCGCTTACTTTTGACCTAGTGCGCTAAGATTTGAAACAAATTATCGGTGGGAATCCAGCTTTCAGGGGAGTCCTCCCCCGAGTCTCTGGAAGGCTGTGGGGCCGATCGGCGAGCGTTAAAGCACTCAGTTTCGGTCCAGTCGGAGGCCTTTATTGACTAAATTGTAACATGACGACCTATGTGATTTTGGCAGGACATTTTAGCGCCTACTTTTCAGCTACTGGGCTAAGATTTGAAACAAACGATCGGTCGGCAGCCAGCTTTCAGGGGAGGCCTCTTCCAAGCCTCTCGGAGGTCGTGGGCCCGAACGGCGAGCGTCAAAGCACTCGGTTTCGCTCCAGTAGTAGGCCTTTATTGACTAAATTGTAACATGACAACCTATGTGACTTTGGGAGGACTTTTCAGCGCTTACTTTTGACCTAGTGCGCTAAGATTTGAAACAAACGATCGGTTGACAGCCAGCTTTCAGGGGAGGCCTCTTCCAAGCCTCTCGGAGGTCGTGGGCCCGAACGGCGAGCGTCAAAGCACTCGGTTTCGCTCCAGTAGTAGGCCTTTATTGACTAAATTGTAACATGACAACCTATGTGACTTTGGGAGGAATTTTTAGCGCTTACTTTTGACCTAGTGCGCTAAGATTTGAAACAAATTATCGGTGGGAATCCAGCTTTCAGGGGAGTCCTCCCCCGAGTCTCTGGAAGGCTGTGGGGCCGATCGGCGAGCGTTAAAGCACTCAGTTTCGGTCCAGTCGGAGGCCTTTATTGACTAAATTGTAACATGACGACCTATGTGATTTTGGCAGGACATTTTAGCGCCTACTTTTCAGCTACTGGGCTAAGATTTGAAACAAACGATCGGTCGGCAGCCAGCTTTCAGGGGAGGCCTCTTCCAAGCCTCTCGGAGGTCGTGGGCCCGAACGGCGAGCGTCAAAGCACTCTGTTTCGCTCCAGTAGTAGACCTTTATTGACTAAATTGTAACATGACAACCTATGTGACTTTGGGAGGACTTTTTAGCGCTTACTTTTGACCTAGTGCGCTAAGATTTGAAACAAACAATCGGTGGGAATCCAGCTTTCAGGGGAGTCCTCCCCCGAGTCTCTGGAAGGCTGTGGGGCCGAGCGGCGAGCGTTAAAGCACTCAGTTTCGCTCAAGTACCATGACGACCGATTTGACTTCGGCACGACTTTAGGTCGCTTAATTTCTGCCTAGCGGGCTAGGAATTTACACAGACAAGCCTTGGGAATCCAGCTTTAAAGGGAGGCCTCTTCCAAGCCTCTCAGAGCTCGTGAGGCCGAACGGCGAGCGTCAAAGCACTCGGTTTCGCTCCAGTAGTAGGCTTTTATTGACTAAATTGTAACATGACGACCTATGTGACTTTGGCAGGACTTTTTAGCGCTTACTTTTGAGCTAGTGGGCTAAGATTTGAAACAAACTATCGGTGGGAATCCAGCTTTCAGGGGAGGCCTCCCCCGAGTCTCTGGACGGCTGTAGGGGCGAACGGCGAGCGTCAAAGCGCTCGGTTTCTCTCCAGTAGTTGGCCTTTATTGAGTAAATTGTAACATGACGACCTATGTGATTTTGGCAGGACTTTTTAGCGCCTACTTTTCAGCTACTGGGCTAAGATTTGAAATAAACGATCGGTGGGAATCCAGCTTTCAGGGGAGGCCTATTCCAAGCCTCTCGGAGGTCGTGGGCCCAAACGGCGAGCGTCAAAGCACTCTGTTTCGCTCCAGTAGCAGGCCTTTATTGACTAAATTGTAACATGACGACCTATGTGACTTTGGCAGGACATTTTAGCGCCTACTTTTCAGTTACTGGGCGAAGATTTGAAACAAACGATCGGTGGGAATCCAGCTTTCAGGGGAGGCCTCCCCCGAGTCTCTGGACGGCTGTGGGGCCGAACGATGAGCGTCAAAGCACTCGGTTTCTCTCCAGTAGTAGGCCTTTATTGAGTAAATTGTAACATGACGACCGATGAGATTTTGGCAGGACTTTTTTGCGCCTACTTTTCAGCTACTGGGCTAAGATTTGAAACAAACAATCGATGGGAATCCAGCTTTCAGGGGAGGCCTCTTCCAAGCCTCTCGGAGGTCGTGGGCCCAAACGGCGAGCGTCAAAGCACTCTGTTTCGCTCCAGTAGCAGGCCTTTATTGACTAAATTGTAACATGACGACCTATGTGACTTTGGCAGGACATTTTAGCGCCTACTTTTCAGTTACTGGGCGAAGATTTGAAACAAACGATCGGTGGGAATCCAGCTTTCAGGGGAGGCCTCCCCCGAGTCTCTGGACGGCTGTGGGGCCGAACGATGAGCGTCAAAGCACTCGGTTTCTCTCCAGTAGTAGGCCTTTATTGAGTAAATTGTAACATGACGACCGATGAGATTTTGGCAGGACTTTTTTGCGCCTACTTTTCAGCTACTGGGCTAAGATTTGAAACAAACAATCGATGGGAATCCAGCTTTCAGGGGAGGCCTCTTCCAAGCCTCTCGGAGGTCGTGGGGCCGAACGGCGAGCGTCAAAGCACTCGGTTTCGCTCCAGTAGTCGGTCGGCCTTTATTGAGTAAATTGTAACATGACGACCTATGTGATTTTGGCAGGACTTTTTAGTGCCTACTTCTCAGCTACTGGGCTAAGATTTGAAACAAACGATCGTTGGGAATCCAGCTTTCAGGGGAGGCCTCCCCCGAGTCTCTGGACGGCTGTGGGGCCGAGCGGCGAGCGTAATAGCACTCAGTTTCGCTCAAGTACCATGACGACCGATTTGACTTCGGCACAACTTTAGGTCGCTTAATTTCAGCCGAGCGGGCTAGGAATTCACACAGACAAGCCTTGGGAATCCAGCTTTAAAGGGAGGCCTCTTCCAAGCCTCTCGGAGGTCGTGGGGCCGAACGGCGAGCGTCATAGCACTCGGTTTCTCTCCAGTAGTAGGCCTTTATTGACTAAATTGTAACATGACAACCTATGTGACTTTGGGAGGACTTTTCAGCGCTTACTTTTGACCTAGTGCGCTAAGATTTGAAACAAACGATCGGTGGGAATCCAGCTTTCAGGGGAGTCCTCCCCCGAGTCTCTGGAAGGCTGTGGGGCCGAGCGGCGAGCGTTAAAGCACTCAGTTTTGCTCAAGTACCATGACGACCGATTTGACTTCGGCACGACTTTAGGTCGCTTAATTTCTGCCTAGCGGGCTAGGAATTTACACAGACAAGCCTTGGGAATCCAGCTTTAAAGGGAGGCCTCTTCCAAGCCTCTCGGAGCTTGTGAGGCCGAACGGCGAGCGTCAAAGCACTCGGTTTCTCTCCAGTAGTTGGCCTTTATTGAGTAAATTGTAACATGACGACCTATGTGATTTTGGCAGGACTTTTTAGCGCCTACTTTTCAGCTACTGGGCTAAGATTTGAAATAAACGATCGGTGGGAATCCAGCTTTCAGGGGAGGCCTCTTCCAAGCCTCTCGTAGGTCGTGGGCCCGAATGGCGAGCGTCAAAGCACTCTGTTTCGCTCCAGTAGCAGGCCTTTATTGACTAAATTGTAACATGACGACCTATGCCTCCCCCGAGTCTCTGGACTGCTGTGGGGCCGAGCGGCGACCTTTAAAGCACTCAGTTTCGCTCGAGTACCATGACGACCGATTTGACTTCGGCACGACTTTAGGTCGCTTAATTTCGGCCTAGCGGGCTAGGAATTCACACAGACAAGCCTTGGGAATCCAGCTTTCAAGGGAGGCCTCCCCCGAGTCTCTGGACGGCTGTGGGGCCGAACGGTGAGCGTCAAAGCACTTGGTTTCTCTCCAGTAGTAGGCCTTTATTGAGTAAATTGTACCATGACGACCGATGTGATTTTGGCAGGACTTTTTTGCGCCTACTTTTCAGCTACTGGGCTAAGATTTGAAACAAACGATCGGTGGGAATCAAGCTTTCAGGGGAGGCCTCTCCCGAGTCTCTGGACGGCTGTGGGGCCGAACGGCGAGCGTCAAAGCACTCGGTTTCTCTCCAGTAGTCGGCCTTTATTGAGTAAATTGTAAAATGACGACCTATGTAATTTTGGCAGGACTTTTTTGCGCCTACTTTTCAGCTACTGGGCTAAGATTTGAAACAAACGATCGGTGGGAGTCCAGCTTTCAGGGGAGGCCTCCCCCGAGTCTCTGAACGGCTGTGGGGCCGAGCGGCGACCGTTAAAGCACTCAGTTTCGCTCGAGTACCATGACGACCGATTTGACTTTGGCACGACTTTAGGTCGCCTAATTTCAGCCTAACGGGCTAGGAATTCACACAGACAAGCCTTGGGAATCCAGCTTTCAAGGGAGGCCTCTTTCAAGCCTCTCGGAGCCCGTGGGGCCGAACGGCGAGCGTCGAAGCACTCGGTTTCGCTCAAGTAGTAACCCTTTATTGACTAAATTGTAACATGACAACCTATGTGACTTTGGCAGGAGTTTTTAGTGTCTACTTTTGAACTACTGCGCTAAGATTTGAAACAAACGATCGGTGGGAATCCAGCTTTCAGGGGAGGCCTCCCCTGCGTCTCTGGACGGCTGTGGGGCCGAACGGCGAGCGTCAAAGCACTCGGTTTCTCTCCAGTAGTAGGCCTTTATTGACTAAATTGTAACATGACGACCTATGTGACTTTGGCAGGACATTTTAGCGCCTACTTTTTAACTAGTGGGCTAAGATTTGAAACAAACGATCGGTGGGAATCCAGCTTTCAGGGGAGGCCTCTTCCAAGCCTCTCGGAGGTCGTGGGGCCGAACGGCGAGCGTCAAAGCACTCGGTTTCGCTCCAGTAGTCGGCCATTATTGACTAAATTGTAACATGACGACATATGTGACTTTGGCAGGACTTTTTAGCGCCTACTTTTGAACTAGTGGGCTAAGATTTGAAACAAACGATCGGTGGGAATCCAGCTTTCAGGGGAGGCCTCTCCCGAGTCTCTGGACGGCTGTGGGGCCGAACGGCGAGCGTCAAAGCACTCGGTTTCTCTCCAGTGGTAGGCCTTTATTGAGTAAATTATAACATGACGACCTATGTGATTTTGGCAGGACTTTGTAGCGCCTACTTTTCAGCTACTGGGCTAAGATTTGAAACAAACGATCGGTGGGAATCCAGCTTTCAGGGGAGGCCTCTTCCAAGCCTCTCAGAGGTCGTGGGGCCGAACGGCGAGCGTCAAAGCACTCGGTTTCGCTCCAGTAGTAGGCCTTTATTGACTAAATTGTAACATGACAACCTCTGTGATTTTGGCAGAACTTTTTAGCGCTTACTTTTGACCTAGTGCGCTAAGATTTGAAACAAACGATCGGTGGGAATCCAGCTTTCAGGGGAGTCCGCCCCCGAGTCTCTGGACGGCTGTGTGGCCGAGCGGCGGGCGTTAAAGCACTCAGTTTCGCTCGAGTACCATGACGACCGATTTGACTTCGGCACGACTTTATGTCGCTTAATTTCAGCATAGCAGGCTAGGAATTCACACAGACAATCCTTGGGAATCCAGGTTTCAGGGGAGGCCTCTTCCAAGCCTCTCGGAGGTCGTGGGGCCGAACGGCGAGCGTCAAAGCACTCGGTTTCGCTCCAGTAGTTGGCCTTTATTGACTAAATTGTAACATGATGACCTATGTGACTTTGGCAGGACTTTGTAGCGCCTACTTTTGAACTAGTGGGCTAAGATTTGAAACAAACGATCGGTGGGAATCCAGCTTTCAAGGGAGGCCTCTTCCAAGCCTCTCGGAGCTCGTGGGGCCGAACGGCAAGCGTCGAAGCACTCTGTTTCGCTCCAGTAGTAGGCCTTTATTGAATAAATTGTAACATGACAACCTATGTGACTTTGGCAGGACATTTTAGCGCTTACTTTTCAGCTACTGGGCTAAGATTTGAAACAAACGATCGGTGGGAATCCAGCTTTCAGGGGAGGCCTCTCCCGAGTCTCTGGACGGCTGTGGGGCCGAACGGTGAGCGTCAAAGCACTCGGTTTCTCTCCAGTAGTCGGCCTTTATTGAGTAAATTGTAAAATGACGACCTATGTAATTTTGCCAGGACTTTTTAGCGCCTACTTTACAGCTACTGGGCTAAGATTTGAAACAAACGATCGGTGGGAATCCAGCTTTCAGGGGAGGCCTCCCCCGAGTCTCTGTACGGCTGTGGGGCCGAGCGGCGAGCGTAATAGCACTCAGTTTCGCTCGAGTACCATGACGACCGATTTGACTTCGGCACAACTTTAGGTCACTTAATTTCAGCCGAGCGGGCTAGGAATTCACACAGACAAGCCTTGGGAATCCAGCTTTCAAGGGAGGCCTCTTCCAAGCCTCTCGGAGCTCGTGGGGCCGAACGGCAAGCGTCGAAGCACTCTGTTTCGCTCCAGTAGTAGGCCTTTATTGACTAAATTGTAACATGACAACCTATGTGACTTTGGCAGGACTTTTTAGCGCCTACTTTTGAACTAGTGGGCGAAGATTTGAAACAAACGATCGGTGGGAATCCAGCTTTCAGGGGAGGCCTCTCCCGAGTCTCTGGACGGCTGTGGGGCCGAACGGCGAGCGTCAAAGCACTCGGTTTCTCTCCAGTAGTAGGCCTTTATTGAGTAAATTGTAACATGACGACCTATGTGATTTTGGCAGGACTTTTTAGCGCCTACTTTTCAGCTACTGGGCTAAGATTTGAAATAAACGATCGGTGGGAATCCAGCTTTCAGGGGAGTCCTCCCCCGAGTCTCTGGAAGGCTGTGGGGCCGAGCGGCGAGCGTTAAAGCACTCAGTTTCGCTCAAGTACCATGACGACCGATTTGACTTCGGCACGACTTTAGGTCGCTTAATTTCTGCCTAGCGGGCTAGGAATTTACACAGACAAGCCTTGGGAATCCAGCTTTAAAGGGAGGCCTCTTCCAAGCCTCTCAGAGCTCGTGAGGCCGAACGGCGAGCGTCAAAGCACTCGGTTTCGCTCCAGTAGTAGGCTTTTATTGACTAAATTGTAACATGACGACCTATGTGACTTTGGCAGGACTTTTTAGCGCTTACTTTTGAGCTAGTGGGCTAAGATTTGAAACAAACTATCGGTGGGAATCCAGCTTTCAGGGGAGGCCTCCCCCGAGTCTCTGGACGGCTGTAGGGGCGAACGGCGAGCGTCAAAGCGCTCGGTTTCTCTCCAGTAGTTGGCCTTTATTGAGTAAATTGTAACATGACGACCTATGTGATTTTGGCAGGACTTTTTAGCGCCTACTTTTCAGCTACTGGGCTAAGATTTGAAATAAACGATCGGTGGGAATCCAGCTTTCAGGGGAGGCCTATTCCAAGCCTCTCGGAGGTCGTGGGCCCAAACGGCGAGCGTCAAAGCACTCTGTTTCGCTCCAGTAGCAGGCCTTTATTGACTAAATTGTAACATGACGACCTATGTGACTTTGGCAGGACATTTTAGCGCCTACTTTTCAGTTACTGGGCGAAGATTTGAAACAAACGATCGGTGGGAATCCAGCTTTCAGGGGAGGCCTCCCCCGAGTCTCTGGACGGCTGTGGGGCCGAACGATGAGCGTCAAAGCACTCGGTTTCTCTCCAGTAGTAGGCCTTTATTGAGTAAATTGTAACATGACGACCGATGAGATTTTGGCAGGACTTTTTTGCGCCTACTTTTCAGCTACTGGGCTAAGATTTGAAACAAACAATCGATGGGAATCCAGCTTTCAGGGGAGGCCTCTTCCAAGCCTCTCGGAGGTCGTGGGCCCAAACGGCGAGCGTCAAAGCACTCTGTTTCGCTCCAGTAGCAGGCCTTTATTGACTAAATTGTAACATGACGACCTATGTGACTTTGGCAGGACATTTTAGCGCCTACTTTTCAGTTACTGGGCGAAGATTTGAAACAAACGATCGGTGGGAATCCAGCTTTCAGGGGAGGCCTCCCCCGAGTCTCTGGACGGCTGTGGGGCCGAACGATGAGCGTCAAAGCACTCGGTTTCTCTCCAGTAGTAGGCCTTTATTGAGTAAATTGTAACATGACGACCGATGAGATTTTGGCAGGACTTTTTTGCGCCTACTTTTCAGCTACTGGGCTAAGATTTGAAACAAACAATCGATGGGAATCCAGCTTTCAGGGGAGGCCTCTTCCAAGCCTCTCGGAGGTCGTGGGGCCGAACGGCGAGCGTCAAAGCACTCGGTTTCGCTCCAGTAGTCGGTCGGCCTTTATTGAGTAAATTGTAACATGACGACCTATGTGATTTTGGCAGGACTTTTTAGTGCCTACTTCTCAGCTACTGGGCTAAGATTTGAAACAAACGATCGTTGGGAATCCAGCTTTCAGGGGAGGCCTCCCCCGAGTCTCTGGACGGCTGTGGGGCCGAGCGGCGAGCGTAATAGCACTCAGTTTCGCTCAAGTACCATGACGACCGATTTGACTTCGGCACAACTTTAGGTCGCTTAATTTCAGCCGAGCGGGCTAGGAATTCACACAGACAAGCCTTGGGAATCCAGCTTTAAAGGGAGGCCTCTTCCAAGCCTCTCGGAGGTCGTGGGGCCGAACGGCGAGCGTCATAGCACTCGGTTTCTCTCCAGTAGTAGGCCTTTATTGACTAAATTGTAACATGACAACCTATGTGACTTTGGGAGGACTTTTCAGCGCTTACTTTTGACCTAGTGCGCTAAGATTTGAAACAAACGATCGGTGGGAATCCAGCTTTCAGGGGAGTCCTCCCCCGAGTCTCTGGAAGGCTGTGGGGCCGAGCGGCGAGCGTTAAAGCACTCAGTTTTGCTCAAGTACCATGACGACCGATTTGACTTCGGCACGACTTTAGGTCGCTTAATTTCTGCCTAGCGGGCTAGGAATTTACACAGACAAGCCTTGGGAATCCAGCTTTAAAGGGAGGCCTCTTCCAAGCCTCTCGGAGCTTGTGAGGCCGAACGGCGAGCGTCAAAGCACTCGGTTTCTCTCCAGTAGTTGGCCTTTATTGAGTAAATTGTAACATGACGACCTATGTGATTTTGGCAGGACTTTTTAGCGCCTACTTTTCAGCTACTGGGCTAAGATTTGAAATAAACGATCGGTGGGAATCCAGCTTTCAGGGGAGGCCTCTTCCAAGCCTCTCGTAGGTCGTGGGCCCGAATGGCGAGCGTCAAAGCACTCTGTTTCGCTCCAGTAGCAGGCCTTTATTGACTAAATTGTAACATGACGACCTATGCCTCCCCCGAGTCTCTGGACTGCTGTGGGGCCGAGCGGCGACCTTTAAAGCACTCAGTTTCGCTCGAGTACCATGACGACCGATTTGACTTCGGCACGACTTTAGGTCGCTTAATTTCGGCCTAGCGGGCTAGGAATTCACACAGACAAGCCTTGGGAATCCAGCTTTCAAGGGAGGCCTCCCCCGAGTCTCTGGACGGCTGTGGGGCCGAACGGTGAGCGTCAAAGCACTTGGTTTCTCTCCAGTAGTAGGCCTTTATTGAGTAAATTGTACCATGACGACCGATGTGATTTTGGCAGGACTTTTTTGCGCCTACTTTTCAGCTACTGGGCTAAGATTTGAAACAAACGATCGGTGGGAATCAAGCTTTCAGGGGAGGCCTCTCCCGAGTCTCTGGACGGCTGTGGGGCCGAACGGCGAGCGTCAAAGCACTCGGTTTCTCTCCAGTAGTCGGCCTTTATTGAGTAAATTGTAAAATGACGACCTATGTAATTTTGGCAGGACTTTTTTGCGCCTACTTTTCAGCTACTGGGCTAAGATTTGAAACAAACGATCGGTGGGAGTCCAGCTTTCAGGGGAGGCCTCCCCCGAGTCTCTGAACGGCTGTGGGGCCGAGCGGCGACCGTTAAAGCACTCAGTTTCGCTCGAGTACCATGACGACCGATTTGACTTTGGCACGACTTTAGGTCGCCTAATTTCAGCCTAACGGGCTAGGAATTCACACAGACAAGCCTTGGGAATCCAGCTTTCAAGGGAGGCCTCTTTCAAGCCTCTCGGAGCCCGTGGGGCCGAACGGCGAGCGTCGAAGCACTCGGTTTCGCTCAAGTAGTAACCCTTTATTGACTAAATTGTAACATGACAACCTATGTGACTTTGGCAGGAGTTTTTAGTGTCTACTTTTGAACTACTGCGCTAAGATTTGAAACAAACGATCGGTGGGAATCCAGCTTTCAGGGGAGGCCTCCCCTGCGTCTCTGGACGGCTGTGGGGCCGAACGGCGAGCGTCAAAGCACTCGGTTTCTCTCCAGTAGTAGGCCTTTATTGACTAAATTGTAACATGACGACCTATGTGACTTTGGCAGGACATTTTAGCGCCTACTTTTTAACTAGTGGGCTAAGATTTGAAACAAACGATCGGTGGGAATCCAGCTTTCAGGGGAGGCCTCTTCCAAGCCTCTCGGAGGTCGTGGGGCCGAACGGCGAGCGTCAAAGCACTCGGTTTCGCTCCAGTAGTCGGCCATTATTGACTAAATTGTAACATGACGACATATGTGACTTTGGCAGGACTTTTTAGCGCCTACTTTTGAACTAGTGGGCTAAGATTTGAAACAAACGATCGGTGGGAATCCAGCTTTCAGGGGAGGCCTCTCCCGAGTCTCTGGACGGCTGTGGGGCCGAACGGCGAGCGTCAAAGCACTCGGTTTCTCTCCAGTGGTAGGCCTTTATTGAGTAAATTATAACATGACGACCTATGTGATTTTGGCAGGACTTTGTAGCGCCTACTTTTCAGCTACTGGGCTAAGATTTGAAACAAACGATCGGTGGGAATCCAGCTTTCAGGGGAGGCCTCTTCCAAGCCTCTCAGAGGTCGTGGGGCCGAACGGCGAGCGTCAAAGCACTCGGTTTCGCTCCAGTAGTAGGCCTTTATTGACTAAATTGTAACATGACAACCTCTGTGATTTTGGCAGAACTTTTTAGCGCTTACTTTTGACCTAGTGCGCTAAGATTTGAAACAAACGATCGGTGGGAATCCAGCTTTCAGGGGAGTCCGCCCCCGAGTCTCTGGACGGCTGTGTGGCCGAGCGGCGGGCGTTAAAGCACTCAGTTTCGCTCGAGTACCATGACGACCGATTTGACTTCGGCACGACTTTATGTCGCTTAATTTCAGCATAGCAGGCTAGGAATTCACACAGACAATCCTTGGGAATCCAGGTTTCAGGGGAGGCCTCTTCCAAGCCTCTCGGAGGTCGTGGGGCCGAACGGCGAGCGTCAAAGCACTCGGTTTCGCTCCAGTAGTTGGCCTTTATTGACTAAATTGTAACATGATGACCTATGTGACTTTGGCAGGACTTTGTAGCGCCTACTTTTGAACTAGTGGGCTAAGATTTGAAACAAACGATCGGTGGGAATCCAGCTTTCAAGGGAGGCCTCTTCCAAGCCTCTCGGAGCTCGTGGGGCCGAACGGCAAGCGTCGAAGCACTCTGTTTCGCTCCAGTAGTAGGCCTTTATTGAATAAATTGTAACATGACAACCTATGTGACTTTGGCAGGACATTTTAGCGCTTACTTTTCAGCTACTGGGCTAAGATTTGAAACAAACGATCGGTGGGAATCCAGCTTTCAGGGGAGGCCTCTCCCGAGTCTCTGGACGGCTGTGGGGCCGAACGGTGAGCGTCAAAGCACTCGGTTTCTCTCCAGTAGTCGGCCTTTATTGAGTAAATTGTAAAATGACGACCTATGTAATTTTGCCAGGACTTTTTAGCGCCTACTTTACAGCTACTGGGCTAAGATTTGAAACAAACGATCGGTGGGAATCCAGCTTTCAGGGGAGGCCTCCCCCGAGTCTCTGTACGGCTGTGGGGCCGAGCGGCGAGCGTAATAGCACTCAGTTTCGCTCGAGTACCATGACGACCGATTTGACTTCGGCACAACTTTAGGTCACTTAATTTCAGCCGAGCGGGCTAGGAATTCACACAGACAAGCCTTGGGAATCCAGCTTTCAAGGGAGGCCTCTTCCAAGCCTCTCGGAGCTCGTGGGGCCGAACGGCAAGCGTCGAAGCACTCTGTTTCGCTCCAGTAGTAGGCCTTTATTGACTAAATTGTAACATGACAACCTATGTGACTTTGGCAGGACTTTTTAGCGCCTACTTTTGAACTAGTGGGCGAAGATTTGAAACAAACGATCGGTGGGAATCCAGCTTTCAGGGGAGGCCTCTCCCGAGTCTCTGGACGGCTGTGGGGCCGAACGGCGAGCGTCAAAGCACTCGGTTTCTCTCCAGTAGTAGGCCTTTATTGAGTAAATTATACCATGACGACCTATGTGATTTTGGCAGGACTTTGTAGCGCCTACTTTTCAGCTACTGGGCTAAGATTTGAAACAAACGATCGGTGGGAATCCAGCTTTCAGGGGAGGCCTCTTCCAAGCCTCTCGGAAGTCGTGGGGCCGAACGGCGAGCGTCAAAGCACTCGGTTTCGCTCCAGTAGTTGGCCTTTATTGACTAAATTGTAACATGATGACCTATGTGACTTTGGCAGGACTTTGTAGCGCCTACTTTTGAACTAGTGGGCTAAGATTTGAAACAAACGATCGGTGGGAATCCAGCTGTCAGGGGAGGCCTCTCCCGAGTCTCTGGACGGCTGTGGGGCCGAACGGCGAGCGTCAAAGCACTCGGTTTCTCTCCAGTAGTAGGCCTTTATTGACTAAATTGTAACATGACAACCTATGTGACTTTGGCAGGACTTTTTAGTGCCTACTTTTGAACTACTGCGCTAAGATTTGAAACAAACGATCGGTGGGAATCCAGCTTTCAGGGGAGGCCTCCCCTGCGTCTCTGGACGGCTGTGGGGCCGAACGGCGAGCGTCAAAGCACTCGGTTTCTCTCCAGTAGTAGGCCTTTATTGACTAAATTGTAACATGACGACCTATGTGACTTTGGCAGGACATTTTAGCGCCTACTTTTTAACTAGTGGGCTAAGATTTGAAACAAACGATCGGTGGGAATCCAGCTTTCAGGGGAGGCCTCTTCCAAGCCTCTCGAAGGTCGTGGGGCCGAACGGCGAGCGTCAAAGCACTCGGTTTCGCTCCAGTAGTCGGCCATTATTGACTAAATTGTAACATGACGACATATGTGACTTTGGCAGGACTTTTTAGCGCCTACTTTTGAACTACTGGGCTAAGATTTGAAACAAACGATCGGTGGGAATCCAGCTTTCAGGGGAGGCCTCTTCCAAGCCTCTCGGAGGTCGTGGGGCCGAACGGCGAGCGTCAAAGCACTCGGTTTCGCTCCAGTAGTAGGCCTTTATTGACTAAATTGTAACATGACAACCTCTGTGATTTTGGCAGAACTTTTTAGCGCTTACTTTTGACCTAGTGCGCTAAGATTTGAAACAAACGATCGGTGGGAATCCAGCTTTCAGGGGAGTCCGCCCCCGAGTCTCTGGACGGCTGTGTGGCCGAGCGGCGGGCGTTAAAGCACTCAGTTTCGCTCGAGTACCATGACGACCGATTTGACTTCGGCACGACTTTATGTCGCTTAATTTCAGCATAGCGGGCTAGGAATTCACACAGACAATCCTTGGGAATCCAGGTTTCAGGGGAGGCCTCTTCCAAGCCTCTCGGAGGTCGTGGGGCCGAATGGCGAGCGTCATAGCATTCGGTTTCTCTCCAGTAGTAGGCCTTTATTGACTAAATTGTAACATAACGACCTATGTGACTTTGGCAAGACTTTTTAGCGCCTAACTTTCAGGTAGTGGGCTAAGATTTGAAACAAACGATCGGTGGGAATCCAGCTTTCAGGGGAGGCCTCCCCCGAGTCTCTGGACGGCTGTGGGGCCAAGCGGCGAGCGTCAAAGCACTCGGTTTCTCTCCAGTAGTAGGCCTTTATTGACTAAATTGTAACATGACGACCTATGTGATTTTGGCAGGACTTTTTAGCGCCTACTTTTCAGCTACTGGGCTAAGATTTGAAAGAAACAATCGGTGGGAATCCAGCTTTCAGGGGAGCCCTCTTCCAAGCCTCTCGGAGGTCGTGGGCCCGAACGGCGAGCGTCAAAGCACTCGGTTTCGCTCCAGTAGTAGGCCTTTATTGACTAAATTGTAACATGACAACCTATGTGACTTTGGCAGGACATTTTAGCGCTTACTTTTCAGCTACTGGGCTAAGATTTGAAACAAACGACCGGTGGGAATCCAGCTTTCAGGGGAGGCCTCTCCCGAGTCTCTGGACGGCTGTGGGGCCGAACGGTGAGCGTCAAAGCACTCGGTTTCTCTCCAGTAGTCGGCCTTTATTGAGTAAATTGTAAAATGACGACCTATGTAATTTTGCCAGGACTTTTTAGCGCCTACTTTACAGCTACTGGGCTAAGATTTGAAACAAACGATCGGTGGGAATCCAGCTTTCAGGGGAGGCCTCCCCCGAGTCTCTGTACGGCTGTGGGGCCGAGCGGCGAGCGTAATAGCA
Organism: Phycodurus eques; assembly: GCF_024500275.1. Classification (NCBI taxonomy): domain Eukaryota; kingdom Metazoa; phylum Chordata; class Actinopteri; order Syngnathiformes; family Syngnathidae; genus Phycodurus; species Phycodurus eques. Next base: position 81,151 of record NW_026904117.1, on the reverse strand, counting down.
CTCAGTTTCGCTCGAGTACCATGACGACCGATTTGACTTCGGCACAACTTTAGGTCACTTAATTTCAGCCGAGCGGGCTAGGAATTCACACAGACAAGCCTTGGGAATCCAGCTTTCAAGGGAGGCCTCTTCCAAGCCTCTCGGAGCTCGTGGGGCCGAACGGCAAGCGTCGAAGCACTCTGTTTCGCTCCAGTAGTAGGCCTTTATTGACTAAATTATACCATGACGACCTATGTGATTTTGGCAGGACTTTGTAGCGCCTACTTTTCAGCTACTGGGCTAAGATTTGAAACAAACGATCGGTGGGAATCCAGCTTTCAGGGGAGGCCTCTTCCAAGCCTCTCGGAGGTCGTGGGGCCGAACGGCGAGCGTCAAAGCACTCGGTTTCGCTCCAGTAGTTGGCCTTTATTGACTAAATTGTAACATGATGACCTATGTGACTTTGGCAGGACTTTGTAGCGCCTACTTTTGAACTAGTGGGCTAAGATTTGAAACAAACGATCGGTGGGAATCCAGCTGTCAGGGGATGCTTCTCCCGAGTCTCTGGACGGCTGTGGGGCCGAACGGCGAGCGTCAAAGCACTCGGTTTCTCTCCAGTAGTAGGCCTTTATTGACTAAATTGTAACATGACAACCTATGTGACTTTGGCAGGACTTTTTAGTGCCTACTTTTGAACTACTGCGCTAAGATTTGAAACAAACGATCGGTGGGAATCCAGCTTTCAGGGGAGGCCTCCCCTGCGTCTCTGGACGGCTGTGGGGCCGAACGGCGAGCGTCAAAGCACTCGGTTTCTCTCCAGTAGTAGGCCTTTATTGACTAAATTGTAACATGACGACCTATGTGACTTTGGCAGGACATTTTAGCGCCTACTTTTTAACTAGTGGGCTAAGATTTGAAACAAACGATCGGTGGGAATCCAGCTTTCAGGGGAGGCCTCTTCCAAGCCTCTCGGAGGTCGTGGGGCCGAACGGCGAGCGTCAAAGCACTCGGTTTCTCTCCAGTAGTAGGCCTTTATTGACTAAATTGTAACATGACGACCTATGTGACTTTGGCAGGATTTTTTAGCGCCTACTTTTGAACTAGTGGGCTAAGATTTGAAACAAACGATCGGTGGGAATCCAGCTGTCAGGGGAGGCCTCTTCCAAGCCTCTCGGAGGTCGTGGGGCCGAATGGCGAGCGTCATAGCATTCGGTTTCTCTCCAGTAGTAGGCCTTTATTGACTAAATTGTAACATAACGACCTATGTGACTTTGGCAAGACTTTTTAGCGCCTAACTTTCAGGTAGTGGGCTAAGATTTGAAACAAACGATCGGTGGGAATCCAGCTTTCAGGGGAGGCCTCCCCCGAGTCTCTGGACGGCTGTGGGGCCAAGCGGCGAGCGTCAAAGCACTCGGTTTCTCTCCAGTAGTAGGCCTTTATTGACTAAATTGTAACATGACGACCTATGTGATTTTGGCAGGACTTTTTAGCGCCTACTTTTCAGCTACTGGGCTAAGATTTGAAAGAAACAATCGGTGGGAATCCAGCTTTCAGGGGAGCCCTCTTCCAAGCCTCTCGGAGGTCGTGGGCCCGAACGGCGAGCGTCAAAGCACTTGGTTTCGCTCCAGTAGTCGGCCTTTATTGAGTAAATTGTAACATGACGACCTATGTAATTTTGCCAGGACTTTTTAGCGCCTACTTTACAGCTACTGGGCTAAGATTTGAAAGAAACAATCGGTGGGAATCCAGCTTTCAGGGGAGCCCTCTTCCAAGCCTCTCGGAGGTCGTGGGCCCGAACGGCGAGCGTCAAAGCACTCAGTTTCGCTCGAGTACCATGACGACCGATTTGACTTCGGCACGACTTTAGGTCGCTTAATTTCAGCATAGCGGGCTAGGAATTCACACAGACAATCCTTGGGAATCCAGCTTTCAGGGGAGGCCTCTTCCAAGCCTCTCGGAGGTCGTGGGGCCGAATGGCGAGCGTCATAGCATTCGGTTTCTCTCCAGTAGTAGGCCTTTATTGACTAAATTGTAACATAACGACCTATGTGACTTTGGCAAGACTTTTTAGCGCCTAACTTTCAGGTAGTGGGCTAAGATTTGAAACAAACGATCGGTGGGAATCCAGCTTTCAGGGGAGGCCTTGCCCGAGTCTCTGGACGGCTGTGGGGCCGAACGGTGAGCGTTAAAGCACTTGGTTTCTCTCCAGTAGTAGGCCTTTATTGAGTAAATTGTAACATGACGACCGATGTGATTTTGGCAGGACTTTTTTGCGCCTACTTTTCAGCTACTGGGCTAAGATTTGAAACAAACGCTCGGTGGGAATCAAGCTTTCAGGGGAGGCCTCTCCCGAGTCTCTGGACGGCTGTGGGGCCGAACGGTGAGCGTCAAAGCACTCGGTTTCTCTCCAGTAGTCGGCCTTTATTGAGTAAATTGTAAAATGACGACCTATGTAATTTTGCCAGGACTTTTTAGCGCCGACTTTACAGCTACTGGGCTAAGATTTGAAACAAACGATCGGTGGGAATCCAGCTTTCAGGGGAGGCCTCCCCCGAGTCTCTGTACGGCTGTGGGGCCGAGCGGCGAGCGTAATAGCACTCAGTTTCGCTCGAGTACCATGACGACCGATTTGACTTCGGCACAACTTTAGGTCACTTAATTTCAGCCGAGCGGGCTAGGAATTCACACAGACAAGACTTGGGAATCCAGCTTTCAAGGGAGGCCTCTTCCAAGCCTCTCGGAGCTCGTGGGGCCGAACGGCAAGCGTCGAAGCACTCTGTTTCTCTCCAGTAGTAGGCCTTTATTGACTAAATTGTAACATGACAACCTATGTGACTTTGGCAGGAGTTTTTAGTGTCTACTTTTGAACTACTGCGCTAAGATTTGAAACAAACGATCGGTGGGAAGCCAGCTTTCAGGGGAGGCCTCCCCTGCGTCTCTGGACGGCTGTGGGGCCGAACGGCGAGCGTCAAAGCACTCGGTTTCTCTCCAGTAGTAGGCCTTTATTGACTAAATTGTAACATGACGACCTATGTGACTTTGGCAGGACATTTTAGCGCCTACCTTTTAACTAGTGGGCTAAGATTTGAAACAAACGATCGGTGGGAATCCAGCTTTCAGGGGAGGCCTCTTCCAAGCCTCTCGGAGGTCGTGGGGCCGAACGGCGAGCGTCAAAGCACTCGGTTTCGCTCCAGTAGTCGGCCATTATTGACTAAATTGTAACATGACGACATATGTGACTTTGGCAGGACTTTTTAGCGCCTACTTTTGAACTAGTGGGCTAAGATTTGAAACAAACGATCGGTGGGAATCCAGCTTTCAGGGGAGGCCTCTCCCGAGTCTCTGGACGGCTGTGGGGCCGAACGGCGAGCGTCAAAGCACTCGGTTTCTCTCCAGTGGTAGGCCTTTATTGAGTAAATTATAACATGACGACCTATGTGATTTTGGCAGGACTTTGTAGCGCCTACTTTTCAGCTACTGGGCTAAGATTTGAAACAAACGATCGTTGGGAATCCAGCTTTCAGGGGAGGCCTCTTCCAAGCCTCTCAGAGGTCGTGGGGCCGAACGGCGAGCGTCAAAGCACTCGGTTTCGCTCCAGTAGTAGGCCTTTATTGACTAAATTGTAACATGACAACCTCTGTGACTTTGGCAGAACTTTTTAGCGCTTACTTTTGACCTAGTGCGCTAAGATTTGAAACAAACGATCGGTGGGAATCCAGCTTTCAGGGGAGTCCGCCCCCGAGTCTCTGGACGGCTGTGTGGCCGAGCGGCGGGCGTTAAAGCACTCAGTTTCGCTCGAGTACCATGACGACCGATTTGACTTCGGCACGACTTTAGGTCGCTTAATTTCAGCATAGCGGGCTAGGAATTCACACAGACAATCCTTGGGAATCCAGCTTTCAGGGGAGACCTCTTCCAAGCCTCTCGGAGGTCGTGGGGCCGAATGGCGAGCGTCATAGCATTCGGTTTCTCTCCAGTAGTAGGCCTTTATTGACTAAATTGTAACATAACGACCTATGTGACTTTGGCAAGACTTTTTAGCGCCTAACTTTCAGGTAGTGGGCTAAGATTTGAAACAAACGATCGGTGGGAATCCAGCTTTCAGGGGAGGCCTCCCCCGAGTCTCTGGACGGCTGTGGGGCCAAGCGGCGAGCGTCAAAGCACTCGGTTTCTCTCCAGTAGTAGGCCTTTATTGACTAAATTGTAACATGACGACCTATGTGATTTTGGCAGGACTTTTTAGCGCCTACTTTTCAGCTACTGGGCTAAGATGTGAAAGAAACAATCGGTGGGAATCCAGCTTTCAGGGGAGCCCTCTTCCAAGCCTCTCGGAGGTCGTGGGCCCGAACGGCGAGCGTCAAAGCACTTGGTTTCGCTCCAGTAGTCGGCCTTTATTGAGTAAATTGTAAAATGACGACCTATGTAATTTTGCCAGGACTTTTTAGCGCCTACTTTACAGCTACTGGGCTAAGATTTGAAACAAACGATCGGTGGGAATCCAGCTTTCAGGGGAGGCCTCCCCCGAGTCTCTGTACGGCTGTGGGGCCGAGCGGCGAGCGTAATAGCACTCAGTTTCGCTCGAGTACCATGACGACCGATTTGACTTCGGCACAACTTTAGGTCACTTAATTTCAGCCGAGCGGGCTAGGAATTCACACAGACAAGCCTTGGGAATCCAGCTTTCAAGGGAGGCCTCTTCCAAGCCTCTCGGAGCTCGTGGGGCCGAACGGCAAGCGTCGAAGCACTCTGTTTCGCTCCAGTAGTAGGCCTTTATTGACTAAATTGTAACATGACGACCTATGTGACTTTGGCAAGACGTTTTAGCGCTCACTTTTGAGCTAGTGGGCTAAGATTTGAAACAAAAGATCGGTGGGAATACAGCTTTCAGGGGAGGCCTCCCCCGAGTCTCTGGACAGCTGTGGGGCCGAACGGCGAGCGTCAAAGCACTTGGTTTCTCTCCAGTAGTCGGCCTTTATTCACTAAATTGTAACATGACGACCTATGTGACTTTGGCAGGACATTTTAGCGCCTAGTTTTGAGCTAGTGGGCTAATATTTGAAACAAACGATCGGTGGGAATCCAGCTTTCAGGGGAGGCCTCTTCCGAGCCTCTCGGAGGTCGTGGGGCCGAACGGCGAGCGTTAAAGCACTCGGTTTCGCTCCAGTAGTAGGCCTTTATTGACTAAATTGTAACATGACATGACAACCTATGTTGTCACGTTTGTTTCAAATCTTAGCCCATATATTTTAGCACCTACTTTTGAGTTAGTGGGCTCAGATTTGAAACAAACGATCGGTGGGAATCCAGCTTTCAGGGGAGTCCTCCCCCGAGTCTCTGGACGGCTGTGGGGCCGAGCGGCGAGCGTTAAAGCACTCAGTTTCGCTCGAGTACCATGACGACCGATTTGACTTCGGCACGACTTTAGGTCGCTTAATTTCAGTTTAGCGGGCTAGGAATTCACACAGACAATCCTTGGGAATCCAGCTTTCAGGGGAGGCCACTTTTAAGCCTCTCAGAGGTCGTGGGGCCTAACGGCGAGCGTCAAAGCAATCGGTTTCGCTCCAGTAGTCGGCCTTTATTGACTAAATTGTAACATGACGACCTATGTGACTTTGGCAGGGGTTTTTTGCGCCTACTTTTTAGCTACTTGGCTAAGATTTGAAACAAACGATCGGTGGGAATCCAGCTTTCAGGGGAGGCCTCTTCCGAGCCTCTCTGAGGTCGTGGGGCCGAACGGCGACCGTTAAAGCACTCAGTTTCGCTCGAGTACCATGACGACCAATTTGACTTCGGCACGACTTTAGGTCGCTTAATTTCAGCCTAGCGGGCTAGGAATTCACACAGACAAGCCTTGGGAATCCAGCTTTCAAGGGAGGCCTCTTCCAAGCCTCTCGGAGCTCGTGGGGCCGAACGGCGAGCGTCGAAGCACTCTGTTTCGCTCCAGTAGTAACCCTTTATTGACTAAATTGTAACATCACAACCTATGTGACTTTGGCAGGACTTTTTTGCGCCTACTTTTCAGCTACTGGGCTAAGATTTGAAACAAACGATCGGTGGGAATGCAGCTTTCAGGGGAGGCCTCTTCCAAGCCTCTCGGAGGTCATGGGGCCGAACGGCGACCGTCAAAGCACTCGGTTTCGCTCCAGCAGTAGGCCTTTATTGACTAAATTGTAACATGACAACCTATGTGACTTTGGCAGGACTTTTTAGCGCTTACTTTTGAGCTAGTTGGCTAAGATTTGAAACAAACGATCGGTGGGATTCCAGATTTCAGGGGAGGCCTCCCCCGAGTCTCTGGATGGCTGTGGGGCCGAACGGCGAGCGTCAAAGCACTCGGTTTCTCTCCAGTCGTAGGCCTTTAATGACGAAATTGTAACATGACGAACTTTGTGATTTTGGCAGGACTTTTTAGCGCCTACTTTTCAGCTACTGGGCTAAGATTTAAAACAAACGATCGGTGGGAATCCAGCTTTCAGGGGAGGCCTACCCCGAGTCTCTGGACTGCTGTAGGGCCGAGCGGCGACCGTTAAAGCACTCAGTTTCGCTCGAGTAGCATGAAGACCGATTTGACTTCGGCACGACTTTAGGTCACTTAATTTCAGCCTAGCGGGCTAGGAATTCACACAGACAAGCCTTGGGAATCCAGCTTTCAAGGGAGGCCTCTTCCAAGCCTCTCGGAGCTTGTGGGGCTGAACGGCGAGCGTCGAAGCACTCGGTTTCGCTCCAGTCGTAGGCCTTTAATGACTAAATTGTAACTTGACGACCTATGTGACTTTGGCAAGACTTTTTAGCGCTTACGTTTGAGCTGGTGGGCTAAGATTTGAAACAAACGATCGGTGGGAATTCAGCTTTCAGGGGAGGCCTCCCCCGAGTCTCTGGACAGCTGTGGGGCCGAACGGCGAGCGTCAAAGCACTCGTTTTCGCTCCAGTAGTGGGCCTTTATTGACTAAATTGTAACATGACAACGTATGTGACTTTGGCAGGACTTTTTAGCGCTTACTTTTCACCTAGTGCGCTAAGATTTGAAACAAACGATCGGTGGGAATCCAGCTTTCAGGGGAGGCTTCTTCCAAGCCACTCGGACGTCGTGGGGCCTAACGGCGGGCGTCAAAGCACTCGGTTTCGCTCCAGTAGGAGGCCTTTATTGACTAAATTGTAACATGACAACCTATGTGAATTTGGCAGGACGTTTTAGCGCTTACTTTTGACCTAGTGTGCTAAGATTTGAAATAAACGATCGGTGGGAATCCAGCTTTCAGGGGAGTCCTCCCCCGAGTCTCTGGACGGCTGTGGGGCCGAGCGGCGAGCGTTAAAGCACTCGGTTTCGCTCGAGTACCATGACGACCGATTTGACTTCGGCACGACTTTAGGTCGCTTAATTTCAGCCTAGCGGGCTAGGAATTCACTCAGACAATCCTTGGGAATCCAGCTTTCAGGGGAGGCCACTTCCAAGCCTCTCAGAAGTCATGGGGCCTATCGGCGAGCGTCAAAGCACTCGGTTTCGCTCCAGTAGTAGGCCTTTATTGACTAAATTGTAACATGACGACCTATGTGACTTTGTCAAGACTTTTTAGCGCTCACTTTTGAGCTAGTGGGCTAAGATTTGAAACAAAAGTTCGGTGGGAATACAGCTTTCAGGGGAGGCCTCCCCCGAGTCTCTGGACAGCTGTGGGGCCGAACGGCGAGCGTCAAAGCACTTTGTTTCTCTCCAGTAGTCGGCCTTTATTGACTAAATTGTAACATGACGACCTATGTGACTTTGGCAGGACATTTTAGGGCCTAGTTTTGAGCTAGTGGGCTAAGATTTGAAACAAACGATCGGTGGGAATCCAGCTTTCAGGGGAGTCCTCCCCCGAGTCTCTGGACGGCTGTGGGGCCGAGCGGCGAGCGTTAAAGCACTCAGTTTCGGTCCAGTAGGAGGCCTTTATTGACTAAATTGTAACATGACAACCTATGTGATTTTGGCAAGACTTTTTAGCGCCTACTTTTCAGCTACTGGGCGAAGATTTGAAACAAACGATCGGTGGGAATCCAGCTTTCAGGGGAGGCCTCTGCCAAGCCTCTCAGAGTTTCGTGGGCCCGAACGGCGAGCGTCAAAGCACTCGGTTTCGCTCCAGTAGGAGGCCTTTATTGACTAAATTGTAACATGACAACCTATGTGACTTTGGCAGGACATTTTAGCGCTTACTTTTGAGCTAGTGCGCTAAGATTTGAAACAAACGATCGGTGGGAATCCAGCTTTCAGGGGAGGCCTCCCCCGAGTCTCTGGACGGCTTTCGAGGCGAACGGCGAGCGTCAAAGCACTCGGTTTCTCTCCAGTAGTTGGCCTTTATTGACTAAATTGTAACATGACGACCTATGTGATTTTGGCAGGACTTTTTAGCGCCTACTTTTCAGCTACTGGGCTAAGATTTGAAACAAACGATCGGTGGGAATCCAGCTTTCAGGGGAGGCCTCCCCCGAGTCTCTGGACGGCTGTGGGGCCGAGCGGCGAGCGTTTAAGCACTCAGTTTCGGTCCAGTAGGAAGCCTTTATTGGCTAAATTGTAACATGACGACCTATGTGATTTTGGCAGGACTTTTTAGCGCCTACTTTTCAGCTACTGGGCTAAGATTTGAAACAAACGATCGGTGGGAATGCAGCTTTCAGGGGAGGCCTCTTCCAAGCCTCTCGGAGGTCATGGGGCCGAACGGCGACCGTCAAAGCACTCGGTTTCGCTCCAGCAGTAGGCCTTTATTGAATAAATTGTAACATGACAACCTATGTGACTTTGGCAGGACTTTTTAGCGCTTACTTTTGAGCTAGTTGGCTAAGATTTGAAACAAACGATCGATGGGATTCCAGATTTCAGGGGAGGCCTCCCCCGAGTCTCTGGATGGCTGTGGGGCCGAACGGCGAGCGTCAAAGCACTCGGTTTCTCTCCAGTCGTAGGCTTTTAATGACGAAATTGTAACATGACGAACTTTGTGATTTTGGCAGGACTTTTTAGCGCCTACTTTTCAGCTACTGGGCTAAGATTTAAAACAAACGATCGGTGGGAATCCAGCTTTCAGGGGGGGCCTCTTCCAATTCTCTTGGAGGTCGTGGGGCCAAACGGCGAGCGTCAAAGCACTCGGTTTCGCTCCAGTAGTAGGCCTTTATTGACTAAATTGTAACATGACGACCTATGTGATTTTGGCAGGACTTTTTTGCGCCTACTTTTCAGCTACTGGGCGAAGATTTGAAACAAACGATCGGTGGGAATCCAGCTTTCAGGGGAGGCCTCCCCTGAGTCTCTGGACGGCTGTGGGGACGTGCGGCGAGCGTTAAAGCACTCAATTTCGGTCCAGTAATAGGCCTTTATTGACTAAATTGTAACATGACGACCTATGTGATTTTGGCAGGACTTTATAGCGCTTACGTTTGAGCTAGTGGGCTAAGATTTCAAACAAACGATCGGTGGGAATCCAGCTTTCAGGGGAGGCCTACCCCGAGTCTCTGGACTGCTGTGGGGCCGAGCGGCGACCGTTAAAGCACTCAGTTTCGCTCGAGTTCCATGACGACCGATTTGACTTCGGCACGAATTTAGGTCGCTTAATTTCAGCCTAGCGGGCTAGGAATTCACACAGACAAGCCTTGGGAATCCAGCTTTCAAGGGAGGCCTCTTCCAAGCCTCTCGGAGCTTGTGGGGCTGAACGGCGAGCGTCGAAGCACTCGGTTTCGCTCCAGTCGTAGGCCTTTAATGACTAAATTGTAACATGACGACCTATGTGACTTTGGCAAGACTTTTTAGTGCTTACTTTTGAGCTAGTGGGCTAAGATTTGAAACAAACGATCGGTGGGAATCCAGCTTTCAGGGGAGGCCTCCCCCGAGTCTCTGGACAGCTGTGGGGCCGAACGACGAGCGTCAAAGCACTCGTTTTCGCTCCAGTAGTGGGCCTTTATTGACTAAATTGTAACATGACGACCTATGTGATTTTGGCAGGACTTTTTTGCGCGTACTTTTCAGCTACTGGGCTAAGATTTGAAACAAACGATCGGTGGGAATCCAGCTTTCAGGGGAGGCCTCCCCTGAGTCTCTGGACGGCTGTGGGGCCGAGCGGCGAGCGTTAAAGCACTCAGTTTCGGTCCAGTAATAGGCCTTTATTGACTAAATTGTAACATGACGACCTATGTGATTTTGGCAGGACTTTTTAGCGCTTACGTTTGAGCTAGTGGGCTAAGATTTAAAACAAACGATCGGTGGGAATCCAGCTTTCAGGGGAGGCCTACCCCGAGTCTCTGGACTGCTGTGGGGCCGAGCGGCGACCGTTAAAGCACTCAGTTTCGCTCGAGTAGCATGAAGACCGATTTGACTTCGGCACGACTTTAGGTCACTTAATTTAAGCCTAGCGGGCTAGGAATTCACACAGACAAGCCTTGGGAATCCAGCTTTCAAGGGAGGCCTCTTCCAAGCCTCTCGGAGCTTGTGGGGCTGAACGGCGAGCGTCGAAGCACTCGGTTTCGCTCCAGTCGTAGGCCTTTAATGACTAAATTGTAACTTGACGACCTATGTGACTTTGGCAAGACTTTTTAGCGCTTACTTTTGAGCTGGTGGGCTAAGATTTGAAACAAACGATCGGTGGGAATCCAGCTTTCAGGGGAGGCCTCCCCCGAGTCTCTGGACAGCTGTGGGGCCGAACGGCGAGCGTCAAAGCACTCGTTTTCGCTCCAGTAGTGGGCCTTTATTGACTAAATTGTAACATGACAACGTATGTGACTTTGGCAGGACTTTTTAGCGCTTACTTTTCACCTAGTGCGCTAAGATTTGAAACAAACGATCGGTGGGAATCCAGCTTTCAGCGGAGTCCTCCCCCGAGTCTCTGGATGGCTGTGGGGCCGAGCGGCGAGCGTTAAAGCACTCAGTTTCGGTCCAGTAAGAGGCCTTTATTGGCTAAATTGTAACATGACGACCTATGTGATTTTGGCAGGACATTTTAGCGCTTACTTTTGAGCTAGTGCGCTAAGATTTGAAACAAACGATCGGTGGGAATCCAGCTTTCAGGGGAGGCCTCCCCCGAGTCTCTGGACGGCTTTCGGGGCGAACGGCGAGCGTCAAAGCACTCGGTTTCTCTCCAGTAGTTGGCCTTTATTGACTAAATTGTAACATGACGACCTATGTGATTTTGGCAGGACTTTTTAGCGCCTACTTTTCAGCTACTGGGCTAAGATTTGAAACAAACGATCGGTGGGAATCCAGCTTTCAGGGGAGGCCTCCCCTGAGTCTCTGGACGGCTGTGGGGCCGAGTGGCGAGCGTTTAAGCACTCCGTTTCGGTCCAGTAGGAGGCCTTTATTGGCTAAATTGTAACATGACGACCTATGTGATTTTGGCAGGACTTTTTAGCACCTACTTTTCAGCTACTGGGCTAAGATTTGAAACAAACGATCGGTGGGAATGCAGCTTTCAGGGGGGGCCTCTTCCAATTCTCTTGGAGGTCGTGGGGCCAAACGGCGAGCGTCAAAGCACTCGGTTTCGCTCCAGTAGTAGGCCTTTATTGACTAAATTGTAACATGACGACCTATGTGATTTTGGCAGGACTTTTTTGCGCCTACTTTTCAGCTACTGGGCTAAGATTTGAAACAAACGATCGGTGGGAATTCAGCTTTCAGGGGAGGCCTCCCCCGAGTCTCTGGACAGCTGTGGGGCCGAACGGCGAGCGTCAAAGCACTCGTTTTCGCTCCAGTAGTGGGCCTTTATTGACTAAATTGTAACATGACAACGTATGTGACTTTGGCAGGACTTTTTAGCGCTTACTTTTCACCTAGTGCGCTAAGATTTGAAACAAACGATCGGTGGGAATCCAGCTTTCAGGGGAGGCTTCTTCCAAGCCACTCGGACGTCGTGGGGCCTAACGGCGGGCGTCAAAGCACTCGGTTTCGCTCCAGTAGGAGGCCTTTATTGACTAAATTGTAACATGACAACCTATGTGAATTTGGCAGGACGTTTTAGCGCTTACTTTTGACCTAGTGTGCTAAGATTTGAAATAAACGATCGGTGGGAATCCAGCTTTCAGGGGAGTCCTCCCCCGAGTCTCTGGACGGCTGTGGGGCCGAGCGGCGAGCGTTAAAGCACTCGGTTTCGCTCGAGTACCATGACGACCGATTTGACTTCGGCACGACTTTAGGTCGCTTAATTTCAGCCTAGCGGGCTAGGAATTCACTCAGACAATCCTTGGGAATCCAGCTTTCAGGGGAGGCCACTTCCAAGCCTCTCAGAAGTCATGGGGCCTATCGGCGAGCGTCAAAGCACTCGGTTTCGCTCCAGTAGTAGGCCTTTATTGACTAAATTGTAACATGACGACCTATGTGACTTTGTCAAGACTTTTTAGCGCTCACTTTTGAGCTAGTGGGCTAAGATTTGAAACAAAAGTTCGGTGGGAATACAGCTTTCAGGGGAGGCCTCCCCCGAGTCTCTGGACAGCTGTGGGGCCGAACGGCGAGCGTCAAAGCACTTTGTTTCTCTCCAGTAGTCGGCCTTTATTGACTAAATTGTAACATGACGACCTATGTGACTTTGGCAGGACATTTTAGGGCCTAGTTTTGAGCTAGTGGGCTAAGATTTGAAACAAACGATCGGTGGGAATCCAGCTTTCAGGGGAGTCCTCCCCCGAGTCTCTGGACGGCTGTGGGGCCGAGCGGCGAGCGTTAAAGCACTCAGTTTCGGTCCAGTAGGAGGCCTTTATTGACTAAATTGTAACATGACAACCTATGTGATTTTGGCAAGACTTTTTAGCGCCTACTTTTCAGCTACTGGGCGAAGATTTGAAACAAACGATCGGTGGGAATCCAGCTTTCAGGGGAGGCCTCTGCCAAGCCTCTCAGAGTTTCGTGGGCCCGAACGGCGAGCGTCAAAGCACTCGGTTTCGCTCCAGTAGGAGGCCTTTATTGACTAAATTGTAACATGACAACCTATGTGACTTTGGCAGGACATTTTAGCGCTTACTTTTGAGCTAGTGCGCTAAGATTTGAAACAAACGATCGGTGGGAATCCAGCTTTCAGGGGAGGCCTCCCCCGAGTCTCTGGACGGCTTTCGAGGCGAACGGCGAGCGTCAAAGCACTCGGTTTCTCTCCAGTAGTTGGCCTTTATTGACTAAATTGTAACATGACGACCTATGTGATTTTGGCAGGACTTTTTAGCGCCTACTTTTCAGCTACTGGGCTAAGATTTGAAACAAACGATCGGTGGGAATCCAGCTTTCAGGGGAGGCCTCCCCCGAGTCTCTGGACGGCTGTGGGGCCGAGCGGCGAGCGTTTAAGCACTCAGTTTCGGTCCAGTAGGAAGCCTTTATTGGCTAAATTGTAACATGACGACCTATGTGATTTTGGCAGGACTTTTTAGCGCCTACTTTTCAGCTACTGGGCTAAGATTTGAAACAAACGATCGGTGGGAATGCAGCTTTCAGGGGAGGCCTCTTCCAAGCCTCTCGGAGGTCATGGGGCCGAACGGCGACCGTCAAAGCACTCGGTTTCGCTCCAGCAGTAGGCCTTTATTGACTAAATTGTAACATGACAACCTATGTGACTTTGGCAGGACTTTTTAGCGCTTACTTTTGAGCTAGTTGGCTAAGATTTGAAACAAACGATCGATGGGATTCCAGATTTCAGGGGAGGCCTCCCCCGAGTCTCTGGATGGCTGTGGGGCCGAACGGCGAGCGTCAAAGCACTCGGTTTCTCTCCAGTCGTAGGCTTTTAATGACGAAATTGTAACATGACGAACTTTGTGATTTTGGCAGGACTTTTTAGCGCCTACTTTTCAGCTACTGGGCTAAGATTTAAAACAAACGATCGGTGGGAATCCAGCTTTCAGGGGGGGCCTCTTCCAATTCTCTTGGAGGTCGTGGGGCCAAACGGCGAGCGTCAAAGCACTCGGTTTCGCTCCAGTAGTAGGCCTTTATTGACTAAATTGTAACATGACGACCTATGTGATTTTGGCAGGACTTTTTTGCGCCTACTTTTCAGCTACTGGGCGAAGATTTGAAACAAACGATCGGTGGGAATCCAGCTTTCAGGGGAGGCCTCCCCTGAGTCTCTGGACGGCTGTGGGGACGTGCGGCGAGCGTTAAAGCACTCAATTTCGGTCCAGTAATAGGCCTTTATTGACTAAATTGTAACATGACGACCTATGTGATTTTGGCAGGACTTTATAGCGCTTACGTTTGAGCTAGTGGGCTAAGATTTCAAACAAACGATCGGTGGGAATCCAGCTTTCAGGGGAGGCCTACCCCGAGTCTCTGGACTGCTGTGGGGCCGAGCGGCGACCGTTAAAGCACTCAGTTTCGCTCGAGTTCCATGACGACCGATTTGACTTCGGCACGAATTTAGGTCGCTTAATTTCAGCCTAGCGGGCTAGGAATTCACACAGACAAGCCTTGGGAATCCAGCTTTCAAGGGAGGCCTCTTCCAAGCCTCTCGGAGCTTGTGGGGCTGAACGGCGAGCGTCGAAGCACTCGGTTTCGCTCCAGTCGTAGGCCTTTAATGACTAAATTGTAACATGACGACCTATGTGACTTTGGCAAGACTTTTTAGTGCTTACTTTTGAGCTAGTGGGCTAAGATTTGAAACAAACGATCGGTGGGAATCCAGCTTTCAGGGGAGGCCTCCCCCGAGTCTCTGGACAGCTGTGGGGCCGAACGACGAGCGTCAAAGCACTCGTTTTCGCTCCAGTAGTGGGCCTTTATTGACTAAATTGTAACATGACGACCTATGTGATTTTGGCAGGACTTTTTTGCGCGTACTTTTCAGCTACTGGGCTAAGATTTGAAACAAACGATCGGTGGGAATCCAGCTTTCAGGGGAGGCCTCCCCTGAGTCTCTGGACGGCTGTGGGGCCGAGCGGCGAGCGTTAAAGCACTCAGTTTCGGTCCAGTAATAGGCCTTTATTGACTAAATTGTAACATGACGACCTATGTGATTTTGGCAGGACTTTTTAGCGCTTACGTTTGAGCTAGTGGGCTAAGATTTAAAACAAACGATCGGTGGGAATCCAGCTTTCAGGGGAGGCCTACCCCGAGTCTCTGGACTGCTGTGGGGCCGAGCGGCGACCGTTAAAGCACTCAGTTTCGCTCGAGTAGCATGAAGACCGATTTGACTTCGGCACGACTTTAGGTCACTTAATTTAAGCCTAGCGGGCTAGGAATTCACACAGACAAGCCTTGGGAATCCAGCTTTCAAGGGAGGCCTCTTCCAAGCCTCTCGGAGCTTGTGGGGCTGAACGGCGAGCGTCGAAGCACTCGGTTTCGCTCCAGTCGTAGGCCTTTAATGACTAAATTGTAACTTGACGACCTATGTGACTTTGGCAAGACTTTTTAGCGCTTACTTTTGAGCTGGTGGGCTAAGATTTGAAACAAACGATCGGTGGGAATCCAGCTTTCAGGGGAGGCCTCCCCCGAGTCTCTGGACAGCTGTGGGGCCGAACGGCGAGCGTCAAAGCACTCGTTTTCGCTCCAGTAGTGGGCCTTTATTGACTAAATTGTAACATGACAACGTATGTGACTTTGGCAGGACTTTTTAGCGCTTACTTTTCACCTAGTGCGCTAAGATTTGAAACAAACGATCGGTGGGAATCCAGCTTTCAGCGGAGTCCTCCCCCGAGTCTCTGGATGGCTGTGGGGCCGAGCGGCGAGCGTTAAAGCACTCAGTTTCGGTCCAGTAAGAGGCCTTTATTGGCTAAATTGTAACATGACGACCTATGTGATTTTGGCAGGACATTTTAGCGCTTACTTTTGAGCTAGTGCGCTAAGATTTGAAACAAACGATCGGTGGGAATCCAGCTTTCAGGGGAGGCCTCCCCCGAGTCTCTGGACGGCTTTCGGGGCGAACGGCGAGCGTCAAAGCACTCGGTTTCTCTCCAGTAGTTGGCCTTTATTGACTAAATTGTAACATGACGACCTATGTGATTTTGGCAGGACTTTTTAGCGCCTACTTTTCAGCTACTGGGCTAAGATTTGAAACAAACGATCGGTGGGAATCCAGCTTTCAGGGGAGGCCTCCCCTGAGTCTCTGGACGGCTGTGGGGCCGAGTGGCGAGCGTTTAAGCACTCCGTTTCGGTCCAGTAGGAGGCCTTTATTGGCTAAATTGTAACATGACGACCTATGTGATTTTGGCAGGACTTTTTAGCACCTACTTTTCAGCTACTGGGCTAAGATTTGAAACAAACGATCGGTGGGAATGCAGCTTTCAGGGGGGGCCTCTTCCAATTCTCTTGGAGGTCGTGGGGCCAAACGGCGAGCGTCAAAGCACTCGGTTTCGCTCCAGTAGTAGGCCTTTATTGACTAAATTGTAACATGACGACCTATGTGATTTTGGCAGGACTTTTTTGCGCCTACTTTTCAGCTACTGGGCTAAGATTTGAAACAAACGATCGGTGGGAATCCAGCTTTCAGGGGAGGCCTCCCCTGAGTCTTTGGACGGCTGTGGGGACGTGCGGCGAGCGTTAAACCACTCAATTTCGGTCCAGTAATAGGCCTTTATTGACTAAATTGTAACATGACGACCTATGTGATTTTGGCAGGACTTTTTAGCGCTTACGTTTGAGCTAGTGGGCTAAGATTTAAAACAAACGATCGGTGGGAATCCAGCTTTCAGGGGAGGCCTACCCCGAGTCTCTGGACTGCTGTGGGGCCGAGCGGCGACCGTTAAAGCACTCAGTTTCGCTCGAGTTCCATGACGACCGATTTGACTTCGGCACGACTTTAGGTCGCTTAATTTCAGCCTAGCGGGCTAGGAATTCACACAGACAAGCCTTGGGAATCCAGCTTTCAAGGGAGGCCTCTTCCAAGCCTCTCGGAGCTTCTGGGGCCGAACGGCGAGCGTCGAAGCACTCGGTTTCGCTCCAGTCGTAGGCCTTTAATGACTAAATTGTAACATGACGACCTATGTGACTTTGGCAAGACTTTTTAGTGCTTACGTTTGAGCTAGTGGGCTAAGATTTGAAACAAACGATCGGTGGGAATCCAGCTTTCAGGGGAGGCCTCCCCCGAGTCTCTGGACAGCTGTGGGGCCGAACGACGAGCGTCAATGCACTCGTTTTTGCTCCAGTAGTGGGCCTTTATTGACTAAATTGTAACATGACGACCTATGTGATTTTGGCAGGACTTTTTTGCGCCTACTTTTCAGCTACTGGGCTAAGATTTGAAACAAACGATCGGTGGGAATCCAGCTTTCAGGGGAGGCCTCCCCTGAGTCTCTGGACGGCTGTGGGGCCGAGCGGCGAGCGTTAAAGCACTCAGTTTCGGTCCAGTAATAGGCCTTTATTGACTAAATTGTAACATGACGACCTATGTGATTTTGGCAGGACTTTTTAGCGCTTACGTTTGAGCTCGTGGGCTAAGATTTAAAACAAACGATCGGTGGAAATCCAGCTTTCAGGGGAGGCCTACCCCGAGTCTCTGGACTGCTGTGGGGCCGAGCGGCGACCGTTAAAGCACTCAGTTTCGCTCGAGTAGCATGAAGACCGATTTGACTTCGGCACGACTTTAGGTCACTTAATTTCAGCCTAGCGGGCTAGGAATTCACACAGACAAGCCTTGGGAATCCAGCTTTCAAGGGAGGCCTCTTCCAAGCCTCTCGGAGCTTGTGGGGCTGAACGGCGAGCGTCGAAGCACTCGGTTTCGCTCCAGTCGTAGGCCTTTAATGACTAAATTGTAACTTGACGACCTATGTGACTTTGGCAAGACTTTTTAGCGCTTACTTTTGAGCTGGTGGGCTAAGATTTGAAACAAACGATCGGTGGGAATTCAGCTTTCAGGGGAGGCCTCCCCCGAGTCTCTGGACAGCTGTGGGGCCGAACGGCGAGCGTCAAAGCACTCGTTTTCGCTCCAGTAGTGGGCCTTTATTGACTAAATTGTAACATGACAACGTATGTGACTTTGGCAGGACTTTTTAGCGCTTACTTTTCACCTAGTGCGCTAAGATTTGAAACAAACGATCGGTGGGAATCCAGCTTTCAGGGGAGGCCTCTTCCGAGCCTCTCGGAGGTCGTGGGGTCGAGCGGCGAGCGTTAAAGCACTCAGTTTCGCTCGAG
The DNA here is from genome assembly GCF_024500275.1 of Phycodurus eques. NCBI lineage: Eukaryota > Metazoa > Chordata > Actinopteri > Syngnathiformes > Syngnathidae > Phycodurus > Phycodurus eques. Next base: position 63,129 of record NW_026904117.1, on the reverse strand, counting down.
TACCATGACGACCGATTTGACTTCGGCACGACTTTAGGTCGCCTAATTTCTGCCTAGCGGGCTAGGAATTTACACAGACAAGCCTTGGGAATCCAGCTTTCAGGGGAGGCCACTTCCAAGCCTCTCAGAGGTCGTGGGGCCAAACGGCGAGCGTTAAAGCACTCGTTTTCGCTCCAGTAGTAGGCCTTTATTGACTAAATTGTAACATGACGACCTATGTGACTTTGGCAGGACTTTTTAGCGCCTACTTTTGAGCTAGTGGGCTAAGATTTGAAACAAACAGTCGGTGGGAATCCAGCTTTCAGGGGATGCCTCCCCCGAGTCTCTGGACGGCTGTGGGGCAGAGTGGCAAGCGTTAAAGCACTCAGTTTCGGTCCAGTAGTAGGCCTTTATTGACTAAATTGTAACATGACGACCTATGTGATTTTGGCAGGACTTTTTAGCGCTTACTTTTGAGCTAGTGGGCTAAGATTTGAAACACATTATCGGTGGGAATCCAGCTTTCAGGGAAGTCCTCCCCCGAGTCTCTGGACGGCTGTGGGGCCGAGCGGCGAGCGTTAAAGCACTCAGTTTCGCTCGAGTTCCATGACGACCGATTTGACTTCGGCACGACTTTAGGTCGCTTAATTTCAGCCTAACGGGCTAGGAATTCACACAGACAATCCTTGGGAATCCAGCTTTCAGGGGAGGCCTCCCGCGGGTCTCTGGACAGCTGTGGGGCCGAACGGCGAGCGTCAAAGCACTCGGTTTCTCTCCAGTAGTAGGCCTTTATTGACTAAATTGTAACATGACGACCTATGTGATTTTGGCAGGACTTTTTAGCGCTTACTTTTGAGCTAGTGAGCTAAGATTTGAAACAAACGATCGGTGGGAATCCAGCTTTCAGGGGAGGCCTCCCGCGAGTCTCTGGACGGCTGTGGGGCAGAACGGCGAGCGTCAAGGCACTCGGATTCTCTCCAGTAGTTGGCCTTTATTGAGTAAATTGGAACATGACGACCTATTTGATTTTGGCAGGACTTTTTAGCGCCTACTTTTCAGCTACTGGGCTAAGATTTGAAACAAACGATCGGTGGAAATCCAGCTTTTAGGGGAGGCCTCTTCCAAGCCTCTCAGAGGTCATGGGGCCGAACGGCGAGCGTTAAAGCACTCAGTTTCGGTCCAGTAGGAGGCCTTTGTTGACTAAATTGTAACATGACGACCTATGTGATTTTGGCAAGACTTTTTAGCGCTTACGTTTGAGCTAGTGGGCTAAGATTTAAAACAAACGATCAGTGGGAATCCAGCTTTAAGGGGAGTCCTCCCCCGAGTCTCTGGACGGCTGTGTGTCCGAGCGGCGACCGTTAAAGCACTCAGTTTTGCTCGAGTACCATGACAACCAATTTGACTTCGGCACGACTTTAGGTCGTTTAATTTCAGCCTAGCGGGCTAGGAATTCACACAGACAAGCCTTGGGAATCCAGCTTTCAAGGGAGGCCTCTCCCAAGCCTCTCGGAGCTGGTGGGGCCGAACGGCGAGCGTCGAAGCACTCGGTTTCGCTCCAGTAGTAACCCTTTATTGACTAAATTGTAACATCACAACCTATGTGACTTTGGCAAGACTTTTCTGCGCCTACTTTTCAGCTACTGGGCTAAGATTTGAAACAAACGATCGGTGGGAATGCAGCTTTCAGGGGAGGCCTCTTCCAAGCCTCTCGGAGGTCGTGGGGCCGAACGGCGAGCGTCATAGCACTCGGTTTCTCTCCAGTAGTTGGCCTTTATTGACTAAATTGTAACATGACGACCTATGTGACTTTGGCAGGACTTTTTAGCGCCTACTTTTGAGCTAGTGGGCTAAGATTTGAAACAAACAGTCGGTGGGAATCCAGATTTCAGGGGATGCCTCCCCCGAGTCTCTGGACGGCTATGGGGCCGAGCGGCGAGCGTTAAAGCACTCGGTTTCTCTCCAGTAGTAGTACTTTATTGACTAAATTGTAACATGACGACCTATGTGATTTTGGCAGGACTTTTTAGCGCCTACTTTTCAGCTACTGGGCTAAGATTTGAAACAAACAATCGGTGGGAATCCAGCTTTCAGGGGAGGCCTCCCCCGAGTCTCTGGACGGCTGTGGGGACGAACGGCGAGCGTCAAAGCACTCGGTTTCTCTCCAGTAGTAGGCCTTTATTGAGTAAATTGTAACCTGACGACCTATGTGATTTTGGCAGGACCTTTTAGCGCCTACTTTTCAGCTACTGGGCTAAGATTTGAAACAAACGATGGGTGGGAATCCAGCTTTCAGGGGAGTCCTCCCCCGAGTCTTTGGACGGCTGTGTGGCCTAGCGGCGACCGTTAAAGCACTCAGTTTCGCTCGAGTACCATGACGACATATTTGACTTCGGCACGACTTTAGGTCGCTTAATTTCAGCCTAGCGGGCTAGGAATTCACACAGACAAGCCTTGGGAATCCAGCTTTCAAGGGAGGCCTCTTCCAAGCCTCTCGGAGCGGGTGGGGCCGAACGGCGAGTGTCGAAGCACTCGGTTTCGCTCCAGTAGTAACCCTTTATTGACTAAATTGTAACATCACAACCTATGTGACTTTGGCAAGACTTTTCTGCGCCTACTTTTCAGCTACAGGGCTAAGATTCGAAACAAGCGACCGGTGGGAATGCAGCTTTCAGGGGAGGCCTCCCCCGAGTCTCTGGACGGCTGTGGGGCCGAACGGCGACCGTCAAAGCACTCAGTTTCGGTCCAGTAATAGGCCTTTATTGACTAAATTGTAACATGACGACCTATGTGATTTTGGCAGGACTTTTTAGCGCTTACGTTTGAGCTAGTGCGCTAAGATTTGAAACAAACGATGGATGGGAATCCAGCTTTCAGGGGAGTCCTCCCCCGAGTCTCTGGACGGCTGTGTGGCCGAGCGGTGCCCGTTAAAGCACTCAGTTTCGCTCGAGTACCATGACGACAAATTTGACTTCGGCACGACTTTTGGTCGCTTAATTTCAGCCTAGCGGGCTAGGAATTCACACAGACAAACCTTGGGAATCCAGCTTTCAAAGGAGGCCTCTTCCAAGCCTCTCGGAGCTCGTGGGGCCGAACGGCGAGCGTCGAAGCACTTGGTTTCGCTCCAATAGTAACCCTTTATTGACTAAATTGTAACATCACAACCTATGTGACTTTGGCAGGACTTTTTTGCGCCTACTTTTCAGCTACTGGGCTAAGATTTTAAACAAACGATCGGTGGGAATCCAGCTTTCAGGGGAGGCCTCTTCCAAGCCTCTCGGAGATCGTGGGACCGAACGGCGAGCGTCATAGCATTCGGTTTCTCGACAGTAGTAGGCCTTTATTGACTAAATTGTAACATGACGACCAATGTGACTTTGGTGAGACTTTTTAGCGCCTACTTTTAAGCTAGTGGGCTAAGATTTGAAACAAACGATCGGTGGGAATCTAGCTTTCAGGGGAGGCCTCCCCCGAGTGTCTGGACGGCTGTGGGGCCGTGCGGCGAGCGTTAAAGCACTCAGTTTCGGTCCAGTCGGCGGACTTTATTGACTAAATTGTAACCTGACGAACTATGTGATTTTGGCAGGACTTTTTAGCGCCTACTTTTCAGCTACTGGGCTAAGATTTGAAAGAAACGATCGGTGGGAATCCAGCTTTCAGGGGAGACCTCTTCCAAGCCTCTCGGAGGTCGTGGGCCCGAACGGCGAGCGTCAAAGCACTCGGTTTCGCTCCAGTAGTAGGCCTTTATTGACTAAATTGTAACATGACGACCTATGTGATTTTGGCAGGACTTTTTAGCGCCTACTTTTCAGTTACTGGGCGAAGATTTGAAACAAACGATTGGTGGGAATCCAGCTTTCAGGGGAGGCCTCTTCCAAGCCTCTCGGAGGTCGTGGGGAATAACGGCGAGCGTCAAAGCACTCGGTTTCGGTCCAGTAGGAGGCCTTTATTGACTAAATTGTAACATGATGACCTATGTGACTTTGGCAGGACTTTTTAGCGCTTACTTTTCACCGAGTGCGCTAAGATTTGAAACAAACAATGGGTGGGAATCCAGCTTTCAGGGGAGTCCTCCCCCGAGTCTCTGGACGGCTGTGTGGCCGAGCGGCGACCGTTAAAGCACTCAGTTTCGCTCGAGTACCATGACGACCTATTTGACTTCGGCACAACTTTAGGTCGCTTAATTTCAGCTTAGCGGGCTAGGAATTCACACAGACAAGCCTTGGGAATCCAGCTTTCAAGGGAGGCCTCTTCCAAGCCTCTCGGAGCTCGTGGGGCCGAACGGCGAGCGTCGAAGCACTCGGTTTCGCTCCAGTAGTAACCCTTTATTGACTAAATTGTAACATCACAACCTATGTGACTTTGGCAGGACTTTTTAGCGCCTACTTTTCAGCTACTGGGCTAAGATTTGAAACAAACGATCGGTGGGAATGCAGCTTTCAGGGGAGGCCTCCCCCGAGTCTCTGGACGGCTGTGGCGCCGAACGGCGACCGTCAAAGCACTCGCTTTCTCTCCAGTAGTAGGCCTTTGTTGAGTAAATTGTAACATGACGACCTATGTGATTTTGGCAGGACTTTTTAGCGCCTACTTTTCAGTTACTGGGCGAAGATTTGAAACAAACGATTGGTGGGAATCCAGCTTTCAGGGGAGGCTTCTTCCAAGCCTCTCGGAGGTTGTGGGGCCGAACGGCGAGCGTTAAAGGACTGAGTTTCGCTCCAGTAGTAGGCCTTTATTGACTAAATTGTAACATGACGACCTATGTGATTTTGGCAGGACTTTTTAGCGCCTACTTTTGAGATAGTGGGCTAAGATTTTTTTAAAACAAACGATCGGTGGGAATCCAGCTTTCAGGGGAGGCCTACCCTGAGTCTCTAGACTGCTGTGGGGCAGAGCGGCGACCGTTAAAGCACTCAGTTTCGCTCGAGTACCATGACAACCGATTTGACTTCGGCACGACTTTAGGTCGCTTAATTTCAGCCTAGCGGGCTAGGAATTCACACAGACAAGCCTTGGGATTCCAGCTTTCGAGGGAGGCCTCTTCCAAGCCTCTCGGAGCTTGTGGGGCCGAACGGCGAGCGTCGAAGCACTCGGTTTCGCTCCAGTCGTAGGCCTTTAATGACTAAATTGTAACATGACGACCGATGTGATTTTGGCAGGACTTTTTAGCGCTTACTTTTGAGCTAGTGAGCTAAAATTTGAAACAAACGATCGGTGGGAATCCAGCTTTGAGGGGAGGCCTCTTCCAAGCCTCTCGGAGGTCGTGGGCCCGAACGGCGAGCGTCAAAGCACTCTGTTTCGCTCCAGTAGTAGGCCTTTATTGACTAAATTGGAACATGACAACCTATGTGAATTTGGCAGGACTTTTTTGCGCTTACTTTTGAGCTAGTGGGCTAAGATTTGAAACATACTATCGGTGGGAATCCAGCTTTCAGGGGAGGCCTCCCCCGAGTCTCTGGATGGCTGTGGGGCCGAACGGCGAGCGTCAAAGCACTCGGTTTCTCTCCAGTCGTAGGCCTTTATTGACTAAATTGTAACATGACGACCTATGTGATTTTGGCAGGACTTTTTAGCGCCTACTTTTCAGTTACTGGGCTAAGATTTGAAACAAACGATCGGTGGGAATCCAGCTTTCAGGGGAGGCCTCCCCCGAGTCTCTGGACGGCTGTGGGGCCGAGCGGCGAGCGTTAAAGCACTCAGTTTCGCTCGAGTACCATGACGACCGATTTGACTTTGGCACGAATTTAAGACGCTTAATTTCAGCCTAGCGGGCTAGGAATTCACACACACACAAGCCTTGGGAATCCAGCTTTCAAGGGAGGCCTCTTCCAAGCCTCTCGGAGCTCGTGGGGCCGAACGGCGAGCGTCGAAGCACTCGGTTTCGCTCCAGTAGTAGACCTTTATTGACTAAATTGTAACATGACGACCTATGTGACTTTGGCAGGACTTTTTAGTGCTTTCTTTTGAGCTAGTGCGCTAAGATTTGAAACAAACAATAGGTGGGAATCCAGCTTTCAGGGGAGTCCTCCCCCGAGTCTCTGGAAGGCTGTGGGGCCGAACGGCGAGCGTCAAAGCACTCCGTTTCTCTCCAGTTTCGGTCTTTATTGACTAAATTGTAACATGACGATCAATGTGACTTTGGCAGGACTTTTTAGCGCCTACTTTTGAGCTAGTGGGCGAGGATTTGAAACAAACGATCGGTGGGAATCCAGCTTTCAGGGGAGGCCTCTTCCAAGCCTCTCGGAGGTCGTGGGGCCGAACGGCGAGCATCAAAGCACTCGGTTTCGGTCCAGTAGTAGGCCTTTATTGACTAAATTGTAACATGACAACCTATGTGACTTTGGGAGGACTTTTTAGCGCTTACTTTTGACCTAGTGCGCTAAGATTTGAAACAAACGATCGGTGGGAATCCAGCTTTCAGGGGAGTCCACCCCCGAGTCTCTGGAAGGCTGTGGGGCTGAGGGGCGACCGTTAAAGCACTCAGTTTCGCTCGAGTACCATGACAACCGATTTGACTTCGGCACGACTTTAGGTCGCTTAATTTCAGCCTAGCGGGCTAGGAATTCACACAGACAAGCCTTGGGAATCCAGCTTTCGAGGGAGGCCTCTTCCAAGCCTCTCGGAGGTCGTGGGGCCTAACGGCGAGCGTCAAAGCACTCGGTTTCGGTCCAGTAGTGGGCCTTTATTGACTAAATTGTAACATGACGACCTATGTGACTTTGGCAAGAACTTTTAGCGCTTACCTTTGAGCTAGTCGGCTAAGATTTGAAACAAACGATCGGTGGGAATCCAGCTTTCAGGGGAGGCCTCCCCCGAGTCTCTGGACAGCGTTGGGGCCGAACGGCGAGCGTCAAAGCACTCGTTGTCGCTCCAGTAGTGGGCCTTTATTGACTAAATTGTAACATGACGACCTGTGTGACTTTGGCATGACTTTTTAGCGCCTACTTTTGAGCTAGTGGGCTAAGATTTGAAACAAACGATCGGTGCGAATCCAGCTTTCAGGGGACGCCTCCCTTGAGTCTCTGGACGGCTGTGGGGCCGAGCGGCGAGCATTAAAGCACTCAGTTTCGGTCCAGTAGGAGGCCTTTATTGACTAAATTGTAACATGACGACCTATGTGATTTTGGCAGGACTTTTTAGCGCCTACTTTTCAGCTACTGTGCTAGGATTTGAAACAAACGATCGGTGGGAATCCAGCTTTCAGGGGAGGCTTCTTCCAAGCCTCTCGGAGGTTGTGGGGCCGAACGGCGAGCGTTAAAGCACTCGGTTTCGCTCCAGTAGTAGGCCTTTATTGACTAAATTGTAACATGACGACCTATGTGACTTTGGCAAGAGTTTTTAGCGCTCACTTTTGAGCTAGTGGGGTAAGATTTGAAACAAACGATCGGTGGGAATACAGCTTTCAGGGGAGGCCTCCCCCGAGTCTCTGGACAGCTGTGGGGCCGAACGGCGAGCGTCAAAGCACTTGGTTTCTCTCCAGTAGTAGGCCTTTATTGACTAAATTGTAACATGACACCCTATGTGACTTTGGGAGGACTTTTTAGCGCTTACTTTTGACCTAGTGCGCTAAGATTTGAAACAAACGATCGGTGGGAATCCAGCTTTCAGGGGAGTCCACCCCCGAGTCTCTGGAAGGCTGTGGGGCCGAGCGGCGACCGTTAAAGCACTCAGTTTCGCTCGAGTACCATGACAACCGATTTGACTTCGGCACGACTTTAGGTCGCTTAATTTCAGCCTAGCGGGCTAGGAATTCACACAGACAAGCCTTGGGAATCCAGCTTTCGAGGGAGGCCTCTTCCAAGCCTCTCGGAGGCCGTGGGGCCTAACGGCGAGCGTCAAAGAACTCGGTTTCGCTCCAGTAGTGGGCCTTTATTGACTAAATTGTAACATGACGACCTATGTGACTTTGGCAAGACCTTTTAGCGCTTACCTTTGAGCTAGTCGGCTAAGATTTGAAACAAACGATCGGGGGGAATCCAGCTTTCAGGGGAGGCCTCCCCCGAGTCTCTGGACAGCTGTGGGGCCGAACGGCGAGCGTCAAAGCACTCGTTTTCGCTCCAGTAGTGGGCCTTTATTGACTAAATTGTAACATGACGACCTGTGTGACTTTGGCATGACTTTTTAGCGCCTACTTTTGAGCTAGTGGGCTAAGATTTCAAACAAACGATCGGTGGGAATCCAGCTTTCAGGGGACGCCTCCCTTGAGTCTCTGGACGGCTGTGGGGCCGAGCGGCGAGCATTAAAGCACTCAGTTTCGGTCCAGTAGGAGGCCTTTATTGACTAAATTGTAACATGACGACCTATGTGATTTTGGCAGGACTTTTTAGCGCTTACTTTTCAGCTACTGTGCTAGGATTTGAAACAAACGATCGGTGGGAATCCAGCTTTCAGGGGAGGCTTCTTCCAAGCCTCTCGGAGGTTGTGGGGCCGAACGGCGAGCGTTAAAGCACTCGGTTTCGCTCCAGTAGTAGGCCTTTATTGACTAAATTGTAACATGACGACCTATGTGACTTTGGCAAGACTTTTTAGCGCTCACTTTTGAGCTAGTGGGGTAAGATTTGAAACAAACGATCGGTGGGAATACAGCTTTCAGGGGAGGCCTCCCCCGAGTCTCTGGACAGCTGTGGGGCCGAACGGCGAGCGTCAAAGCACTTGGTTTCTCTCCAGTAGTAGGCCTTTATTGACTAAATTGTAACATGACGACCTATGTGACTTTGGCAGGACATATTAGCGCCTAGTTTTGAGCTAGTGGGTTAAGATTTGAAACAAACGATCGGTGGGAATCCAGCTTTCAGGGGAGTCCTCCCCCGAGTCTCTGGACGGCTGTGGGGCCGAGCAGCGAGCGTTAAAGCACGCAGTTTTGCTCCAGTAGGAGGCCTTTATTGACTAAATTGGAACATGATGACCTATGTGATTTTGGCAGGACTTTATAGCGCCTACTTTTCAGCTACTGGGCTAAGATTTGAAACAAACGATCGGTGGGAATCCAGCTTTCAGGGGAGGCCTCTTCCAAGCCTCTCGGAGGTCGTGGGCCCGAACGGCGAGCGTCAAAGCACTTGGTTTCTCTCCAGTCGTAGGCCTTAATTGTAACATGACGACCTATGTGATTTTGGCAGGACTTTTTAGCGCCTACTTTTCACCGAGTGCGCTAAGATTTGAAACAAACGATGGGTGGGAATCCAGCTTTCAGGGGAGTCCTCCCCCGAGTCTCTGGATTGCTGTGTGGCCAAGCGGCGACCGTTAAAGCACTCAGTTTCGCTCTAGTACCATGACGACCAATTTGACTTCGGCACGACTTTAGGTCGCTTAATTTCAGCCTAGCGGGCTAGGAATTCACACAGACAAGCCTTGGGAATCCAGCTTTCAAGGGAGGCCTCTTCCAAGCCTCTCGGAGCTCGTGGGGCCTAACGGCGAGCGTCAAAGCACTCGGTTTCGGTCCAGTAGTAACCCTTTATTGACTAAATTGTAACATCACAACCTATGTGACTTTGGCAGGACGTTTTAGCGCCTACTTTTCAGCTACTGGGCTAAGATTTGAAACAAACGATCGGTGGGAATGCAGCTTTCAGGGGAGGCCTCCCCCGAGTCTCTGGACGGCTGTGGGGCCGAACGGCGACCGTCAAAGCACTCGCTTTCTCTCCAGTAGTAGGCCTTTGTTGAGTAAATTGTAACATGACGACCTATGTGATTTTGGCAGGACATTTTAGCGCCTACTTTACAACTACTGGGCTAAGATTTAAAACAAACGATCGGTGGGAATCCAGCTTTCAGGGGAGGCCTCTTCCAAGCCTCTCGGAGGTCATGGGGCCGAACGGCGAGCGTCAAAGCACTCGGTTTCGCTCCAGCAGTAGGCCTTTATTGACTAAATTGTAACATGACAACCTATGTGACTTTGGCAGGACTTTTTAGCGCTTACTTTTGAGCTAGTTGGCTAAGATTTGAAACAAACGATCGGTGGGATTCCAGCTTTCAGGGGAGGCCTCCCCCGAGTCTCTGGACAGCTGTGGGGCCGAACGGCGAGCGTCAAAGCACTCGTTTTTGCTCCAGTAGTAGGCCTTTATTGACTAAATTGTAACATGACGACCTATGTGATTTTGGCAGGACTTTTTAGCGCCTACTTTTCAGTTACTGGGCGAAGATTTGAAACAAACGATCGGTGGGAATCCAGCTTTCAGGGGAGGCCTCTTCCAAGTCTCTCGGAGGTGGTGGGGCCGAACGGCGAGCGTCATAGCACTCGGTTTCTCTCCAGTAGTAGGCCTTTATTGACTAAATTGTAACATGACAACCTATGTGACTTTGGCAGGACTTTTTAGCGCTTACTTTTTACCTAGTGCGCTAAGATTTGAAACAAACGAACGGTGGGAATCCAGCTTTCAGGGGAGGCCTCCCCCGAGTCTCTGGTCGGCTGTGTGGCCAAGCGGCGACCGTTAAAGCACTCAGTTTCGCTCTAGTACCATGACGACCAATTTGACTTCGGCACGACTTTAGGTCGCTTAATTTCAGCCTAGCGGGCTAGGAATTCACACAGACAAGCCTTGGGAATCCAGCTTTCAAGGGAGGCCTCTTCCAAGCCTCTCGGAGCTCGTGGGGCCTAACGGCGAGCGTCAAAGCACTCGGTTTCGGTCCAGTAGTAACCCTTTATTGACTAAATTGTAACATCACAACCTATGTGACTTTGGCAGGACTTTTTAGCGCCTACTTTTCAGCTACTGGGCTAAGATTTGAAACAAACTATCGGTGGGAATGCAGCTTTCAGGGGAGGCCTCCCCCGAGTCTCTGGACGGCTGTGGGGCCGAACGGCGACCGTCAAAGCACTCGCTTTCTCTCCAGTAGTAGGCCTTTGTTGAGTAAATTGTAACATGACGACCTATGTGATTTTGGCAGGACTTTTTAGCGCCTACTTTACAACTACTGGGCTAAGATTTAAAACAAACGATCGGTGGGAATCCAGCTTTCAGGGGAGGCCTCTTCCAAGCCTCTCGGAGGTCATGGGGCCGAACGGCGAGCGTCAAAGCACTCTGTTTCGCTCCAGCAGTAGGCCTTTATTGACTAAATTGTAACATGACAACCTATGTGAATTTGGCAGGACTTTTTAGCGCTTACTTTTGAGCTAGTTGGCTAAGATTTGAAACAAACGATCGGTGGGATTCCAGCTTTCAGGGGAGGCCTCCCCCGAGTCTCTGGACAGCTGTGGGGCCGAACGGCGAGCGTCAAAGCACTCGTTTTTGCTCCAGTAGTAGGCCTTTATTGACTAAATTGTAACATGACGACCTATGTGACTTTGGCATGACTTTTTAGCGCCTACTTTTGAGCTAGTGGGATAAGATTTGAAACAAATGATCGGTGGGAATCCAGCTTTCAGGGGACGCCTCCCCCGAGTCTCTGGACGGCTGTGGGGCAGAGTGGCGAGCGTTAAAGCACTCAGTTTCGGTCCAGTAGTAGGCCTTTATTGACTAAATTGTAACATTACGACCTATGTGATTTTGGCAGGACTTTTTAGCGCCTACTTTTCAGTTACTGGGCGAAGATTTGAAACAAACGATCGGTGGGAATCCAGCTTTCAGGGGAGGCCTCTTCCAAGTCTCTCGGAGGTGGTGGGGCTGAACGGCGAGCGTCATAGCACTCGGTTTCTCTCCAGTAGTAGGCCTTTATTGACTAAATTGTAACATGACAACCTATGTGACTTTGGCAGGACTTTTTAGCGCTTACTTTTTACCTAGTGCGCTAAGATTTGAAACAAACGAACGGTGGGAATCCAGCTTTCAGGGGAGGCCTCCCCCGAGTCTCTGGACGGCTGTGGGGCCGAGCGGCGACCGTTAAAGCACTCAGTTTCGCTCGAGTACCATGACGACCGATTTGACTTCGGCACGACTTTAGGTCGCTTAATTTCAGCCTAGCGGGCTAGGAATTCACACAGACAATCCTTGGGAATCCAGCTTTCAGGGGAGGCCACTTCCAAGCCTCTTAGACGTCGTGGGGCCTAACGGCGAGCGTCAAAGCACTCGGTTTCGGTCCAGTAGGAGCCGTTTATTGACTAAATTGTAACATGACGACCTATGTGATTTTGGCAGGACTTTTTAGCGCCTACTTTTCAGCTACTGGGCGAAGATTTGAAACAAACGATCGGTGGGAATCCAGCTTTCAGGGGAGGCCTCTTCCAAGCCTCTCGGAGGTCGTGGGGCATAACGGCGAGCGTCAAAGCACTCGTTTTCGGTCCAGTAGTAGGCCTTTATTGACTAAATTGTACCATGACGACCTATGTGATTTTGGCAGGACATTTTAGCGCTTAATTTTGAGTTAGTGGGCTAAGATTTGAAACACATTATCGGTGGGAATACAGCTTTCAGGGGAGTCCTCCCCCGAGTCTCTGGACGGCTGTGGGGCCGAGCGGCGAGCATTAAAGCACTCAGTTTCGGTCCAGTAGGAGGCCTTTATTGACTAAATTGTAACATGACGATCTATGTGATTTTGGCAGGACTTTTTAGCGCCTACTTTTCAGCTACTGGGCTAAGATTTGAAAGAAACGATCAGTGGGAATCCAGCTTTCAGGGGAGGCCTCTTCCAAGCCTCTCGGAGGTCATGGACCCGAACGGCGAGCGTCAAAGCACTCGCTTTCGCTCCAGTAGTAGGCCTTTATTGACTAAATTGTACCATGACGACCTATGTGATTTTGGCAGGCCTTTTTAGCGCCTACTTTTCAGCGACTGGGCGAAGATTTTAAACAAACCATCGGTGGGAATCCAGCTTTCGGGGGAGGCTTCTTCCAAGCCTCTCGGAGGTTGTGGGGCCGAACGGCGAGCGTTAAAGCACTCAGTTTCGCTCCAGTAGTAGGCCTTTATTGACTAAATTGTACCATGACGACCTATGTGATTTTGGCAGGCCTTTTTAGCGCCTACTTTTCAGCGACTGGGCGAAGATTTTAAACAAACCATCGGTGAGAATCCAGCTTTCAGGGGAAGCCTCTTCCAAGCCTCTCGGAGGTCGTGGGGCATAACGGCGAGCGTCAAAGCACTCGTTTTCGGTCCAGTAGTAGGCCTTTATTGACTAAATTGTAACATGACAACCTATGTGACTTTGGCAGGACTTTTTAGCGCTTACTTTTCACCGAGTGCGCTAAGATTTGAAACAAACGATGGGTGGGAATCCAACTTTCAGGGGAGGCCTCCCCCGAGTCTCTGGACGGCTGTGTGGCCGAGCGGCGACCGTTAAAGCACTCAGTTTCGCTCGAGTACCACGACGACCAATTTGACTTCGGCACGACTTTAGGTCGCTTAATTTCAGCCTAGCGGGCTAGGAATTCACACAGACAAGCCTTGGGAATCCAGCCTTCAAGGGAGGCCTCTTCCAAGCCTCTCAAAGCTCGTGGGGCCGAACGGCGAGCGTCGAAGCACTCGGTTTCGCTCCAGTAGTAACCCTTTATTGACTAAATTGTAACTTCACAACCTACGTGATTTTGGCAGGACTTTTTAGCGCCTACTTTTCAGCTACTGGGCTAAGATTTGAAACAAACGATCGGTGGGAATCCAGCTTTCAGGGGAGGCCTCCCCCGAGTCTCTGGACGGCTGTGGGGCCGAGCGGCGAGCGTAATAGCACTCAGTTTCGCTCGAGTACCATGACGACCGATTTGACTTCGGCACGACTTTCGGTCGCTTAAGTTCAGCCTAGCGGGCTAGGAATTCACACAGACAAGCCTTGGGAATCCAGCTTTCAGGGCACGCCTCTTCCAAGCCTCTCGGAGGTCGTGGGGCCAAACGGCACGCGTCAAAGCACTCGGTTTCGCTCCAGTAGTAGGCCTTTATTGACTAAATTGTAACATGACGACCTATGTGATTTTGGCAGGACTTTTTGCGCCTAATTTTCAGCTACTGGGCTAAGATTTGAAACAAACGATCGGTGGGAATCCAGCTTTCAGGGGAGGCCTCCCCTGAATCTCTGGACGGCTGTGGGGCCGAGCGGCGAGCGTTAAAGCACTCAGTTTCGGTCCAGTAATAGGCCTTTATTGACTAAATTGTAACATGACGACCTATGTGATTTTGGCAGGACTTTTTAGCGCTTACGTTTGAGCTAGTGCGCTAAGATTTGAAACAAACTATGGGTGTGAATCCAGCTTTCAGGTTAGTCCTCCCCCGAGTCTCTGGACGGCTGTGTGGCCGAGCGGCGACCGTTAAAGCACTCAGTTTCGCTCGAGTACCATGACGACCAATTTGACTTCGGCACGACTTTAGGTCACTTAATTTCAGCCTAGCGGGCTAGGAATTCACACAGACAAGCCTTGGGAATCCAGCTTTCAAGGGAGGCCTCTTCCAAGCCTCTCGGAGCTCATGGGGCCGAACGGCGAGCGTCGAAGCACTCTGTTTCGCTCCAGTAGTAACCCTTTATTGACTAAATTGTAACATCACAACCTATGTGACTTTGGCAGGACTTTTTTGCGCCTACTTTTCAGCTACTGGGCTAAGATTTGAAACAAACGATCGGTGGGAATGCAGCTTTCAGGGGAGGCCACTTCCAAGCCTCTCGGAGGTCATGGGGCCGAACGGCGACCGTCAAAGCACTCGGTTTCGCTCCAGCAGTAGGCCTTTATTGACTAAATTGTAACATGACAACCTATGTGACTTTGGCAGGACCTTTTAGCGCTTACTTTTGAGCTAGTTGGCTAAGATTTGAAACAAACGATCGGTGGGATTCCAGATTTCAGGGGAGGCCTCCCCCGAGTCTCTGGATGGCTGTGGGGCCGAACGGTGAGCGTCAAAGCACTCGGTTTCTCTCCAGTCGTAGGCCTTTAATGACGAAATTGTAACATGACGAACTTTGTGATTTTGGCAGGACTTTTTAGCGCCTACTTTTCAGCTACTGGGCTAAGATTTAAAACAAACGATCGGTGGGAATCCAGATTTCAGGGGGGGCCTCTTCCAAGTCTCTTGGAGGTCGTGGGGCCAAACGGCGAGCGTCAAAGCACTCGGTTTCGCTCCAGTAGTAGGCCTTTATTGACTAAATTGTAACATGACGACCTATGTGATTTTGGCAGGACTTTTTTGCGCCTACTTTTCAGCTACTGGGCTAAGATTTGAAACAAACGATCGGTGGGAATCAAGCTTTCAGGGGAGGCCTCCCCTGAGTCTCTGGACGGCTGTGGGGCTGAGCGGCGAGCCTTAAAGCACTCAGTTTCGGTCCAGTAATAGGCCTTTATTGACTAAATTGTAACATGACGACCTATGTGATTTTGGCAGGACTTTTTAGCGCTTACGTTTGAGCTAGTGGGCTAAGATTTAAAACAAACGATCGGTGGGAATCCATCTTTCAGGGGAGTCCTACCCCGAGTCTCTGGACTGCTGTGGGGCCGAGCGGCGACCGTTAAAGCACTCAGTTTCGCTCGAGTACCATGACGACCGATTTGACTTCGGCACGACTTTAGGTCGCTTAATTTCAGCGTAGCGGGCTAGGAATTCACACAGACAAGCCTTGGGAATCCAGCTTTCAAGGGAGGCCTCTTCCAAGCCTCTCGGAGCTTGTGGGGCTGAACTGCGAGCGTCGAAGCACTCTGTTTCGCTCCAGTCGTAGGCCTTTAATGACTAAATTGTAACATGACGACCTATGTGACTTTGGCAAGACTTTTTAGTGCTTACTTTTGAGCTAGTGGGCTAAGATTTGAAACAAACGATCGGTGGGAATCCAGCTTTCAGGGGAGGCCTCCCCCGAGTCTCTGGACAGCTGTGGGGCCGAACGACGAGCGTCAAAGCACTCGTTTTCGCTCCAGTAGTGGGCCTTTATTGACTAAATTGTAACATGACGACCTATGTGATTTTGGCAGGACTTTTTTGCGCCTACTTTTCAGCTACTGGGCTAAGATTTGAAACAAACGATCGGTGGGAATCCAGCTTTCAGGGGAGGCCTCTTCCAAGCCTCTCGGAGGTCGTGGACCCGAACGGCGAGCGTCAAAGCACTCGGTTTCGCTCCAGTAGTAGGCCTTTATTGACTAAATTGTAACATGACAACTTATGTGACTTTGGCAGGACTTTTTAGCGCTTACTTTTTACCTAGTGCGCTAAGATTTGAAACAAACGATCTGTGGGAATCCAGCTTTCAGGGGAGTCCTCCCCCGAGTCTCTGGACGGCTGTGGGGCCGAGCGGCGAGCTTTAAAGCACTCAGTTTCGCTCGAGTACCATGACGACCGATTTGACTTCGGCATGACTTTAGGGTCGCTTAATTTCAGCCTAGCGGGCTATGAATTCAGACAGACAATCCTTGGGAATCCAGCTTTCAGGGGAGGCCACTTCCAAGCCTCTCAGAGGTCGTGGGGCCTAACGGCGAGCGTCAAAGCACTCGGTTTCGGTCCAGTAGGAGGCCTTTATTGACTAAATTGTAACATGATGACCTATGTGATTTTGGCAGGACTTTTTAGCGCCTACTTTTCAGCTACTGGGCTAAGATTTGAAACAAACCATCGGTGGGAATCCAGCTTTCAGGGGAGGCCTCTTCCAAGCCTCTCGGAGGTCGTGGGGCATAACGGCGAGCGTCAAAGCACTCGTTTTCGGTCCAGTAGTAGGCCTTTATTGACTAAATTGTAACATGACAACCTATGTGACTTTGGCAGGACTTTTTAGCGCTTACTTTTCACCGAGTGCGCTAAGATTTGAAACAAACGATGGGTGGGAATCCAGCTTTCATGGGAGGCCTCCCCCGAGTCTCTGGACGGCTGTGGGGCCGAGCGGCAAGCGTAATAGCACTCAGTTTCGCTCGAGTACCATGACGACCGATTTGACTTCGGCACAACTTTAGGTCGCTTAATTTCAGCCGAGCGGGCTAGGAATTAACACAGACAAGCCTTGGGAATCCAGCTTTCAAGGGAGGCCTCTTCCAAGCCTCTCGGAGCTTGTGGGGCCGAACGGCGAGCGTCAAAGCACTCGGTTTCGCTTCAGTAGTAGGCCTTTATTGACTAAATTGTAACATGACAACCTATGTGACTTTGGCAGGACTTTTTAGCGCTTACTTTTGAGCTAGTGGGCTAAGATTTGAAACAAACGATCGGTGGGAATCCAGCTTTCAGGTTAGTCCTCCCCCGAGTCTCTGGACGGCTGTGTGGCCGAGCGGCGACCGTTAAAGCACTCAGTTTCGCTCGAGGTCGCTTAATTTCAGCCTTGCGGGCTAGGAATTCACACAGACAAGCCTTGGGAATCCAGCTTTCAAGGGAGGCCTCTTCCAAGCCTCTCGGACGTCCTGGGGCCGAACGGCGAGCATCAAAGCACTCTGTTTCGCTCCAGTAGGAGGCCTTTATTGACTAAATTGTAACATGACAACCTATGTGACTTTGGCAGGACGTTTTAGCGCTTACTTCTGACCTAGTGTGCTAATATTTGAAATAAACGATCGGTGGGAATCCAGCTTTCAGGGGAGTCCTCCCCCGAGTCTCTGGACGGCTGTGGGGCAGAGTGGCGAGCGTTAAAGCACTCAGTTTCGGTCCAGTAGTAGGCCTTTATTTACTAAATTGTAACATGACGACCTATGTGATTTTGGCAGGACTTTTTAGCGCCTACTTTTCAGTTACTGGGCGAAGATTTGAAACAAACGATCGGTGGGAATCCAGCTTTCAGGGGAGGCCTCTTCCAAGCCTCTCGGAGCTCGTGGGGCCGAACGGCGAGCGTCGAAGCACTCTGTTTCGCTCCAGTAGTAACCCTTTATTGACTAAATTGTAACATCACAACCTATGTGATTTTGGCAGGACTTTTTAGCGCCTACTTTTCAGCTACTGGGCTAAGATTTGAAACAAACGATCGGTGGGAATCCAGCTTTCAGGGGAGAACTCCCCCGAGTCTCTGGACGGCTGTGGGGCCGAGCGGCGAGCGTAATAGCACTCAGTTTCGCTCGAGTACCATGACGACCGATTTGACTTCAGCACAACTTTAGGTCGCTTAATTTCAGCGGAGCGGGCTAGGAATTAACACAGACAAGCCTTGGGAATCCAGCTTTCAAGGGAGACCTCTTCCAAGCCTCTCGGAGCTTGTGGGGCCGAACGGCGACCGTCGAAGCACTCGGTTTCGCTTCAGTAGTAGGCCTTTATTGACTAAATTGTAACATGACAACCTATGTGACTTTGGCAGGACTTTTTAGCGCCTACTTTTCAGCTACTGGGCGAAGATTTGAAACAAACGATCGGTGGGAATCCAGCTTTCAGGGGAGGCCTCTTCCAAGCCTCTCGGAGGTTGTGGGGCCGAACGGCGAGCGTTAAAGCACTCAGTTTCGCTCCAGTAGTAGGCCTTTATTGACTAAATTGTACCATGACGACCTATGTGATTTTGGCAGGACTTTTTAACGCCTACTTTTCAGCTACTGGGCGAAGATTTGAAACAAACGATCGGTGGGAATCCAGCTTTCAGGGGAGGCCTCTTCCAAGCCTCTCGGAGGTCGTGGGGCATAACGGCGAGCGTCAAAGCACTCGTTTTCGGTCCAGTAGTAGGCCTTTATTGACTAAATTGTAACATGACAACCTATGTGACTTTGGCAGGACTTTTTAGCGCTTACTTTTCACCGAGTGCGCTAAGATTTGAAACAAACGATGGGTGGGAATCCAGCTTTCAGGGGAGTCCTCCCCCGAGTCTCTGGACGGCTGTGTGGCCGAGCGGCGACCGTTAAAGCACTCGGTTTCGCTCTAGTACCATGACGACCAATTTGACTTCGGCACGACTTTAGGTCGCTTAATTTCAGTCTAGCGGGCTAGGAATTCACACAGACAAGCCTTGGGAATCCACCCTTCAAGGGAGGCCTCTTCCAAGCCTCTCAAAGCTCGTGGGGCCGAACGGCGAGCGTCGAAGCACTCGGTTTCGCTCCAGTAGTAACCCTTTATTGACTAAATTGTAACATCACAACCTACGTGATTTTGGCAGGACTTTTTAGCGCCTACTTTTCAGCTACTGGGCTAAGATTTGAAACAAACGATCGGTGGGAATCCAGCTTTCATGGGAGGCCTCACCCGAGTCTCTGGACGGCTGTGGGGCCGAGCGGCAAGCGTAATAGCACTCAGTTTCGCTCGAGTACCATGACGACCGATTTGACTTCGGCACAACTTTAGGTCGCTTAATTTCAGCCGAGCGGGCTAGGAATTAACACAGACAAGCCTTGGGAATCCAGCTTTCAAGGGAGGCCTCTTCCAAGCCTCTCGGAGCTTGTGGGGCCGAACGGCGAGCGTCAAAGCACTCGGTTTCGCTTCAGTAGTAGGCCTTTATTGACTAAATTGTAACATGACAACCTATGTGACTTTGGCAGGACATTTTAGCGCTTACTTTTGAGCTAGTGGGCTAAGATTTGAAACAAACGATCGGTGGGAATCCAGCTTTCAGGTTAGTCCTCCCCCGAGTCTCTGGACGGCTGTGTGGCCGAGCGGCGACCGTTAAAGCACTCAGTTTCGCTCGAGGTCGCTTAATTTCAGCCTTGCGGGCTAGGAATTCACACAGACAAGCCTTGGGAATCCAGCTTTCAAGGGAGGCCTCTTCCAAGCCTCTCGGACGTCCTGGGGCCGAACGGCGAGCGTCAAAGCACTCTGTTTCGCTCCAGTAGGAGGCCTTTATTGACTAAATTGTAACATGACAACCTATGTGACTTTGGCAGGACGTTTTAGCGCTTACTTCTGACCTAGTGTGCTAAGATTTGAAATAAACGATCGGTGGGAATCCAGCTTTCAGGGGAGTCCTCCCCCGAGTCTCTGGACGGCTGTGGGGCAGAGTGGCGAGCGTTAAAGCACTCAGTTTCGGTCCAGTAGTAGGCCTTTATTTACTAAATTGTAACATGACGACCTATGTGATTTTGGCAGGACTTTTTAGCGCCTACTTTTCAGTTACTGGGCGAAGATTTGAAACAAACGATCGGTGGGAATCCAGCTTTCAGGGGAGGCCTCTTCCAAGCCTCTCGGAGCTCGTGGGGCCGAACGGCGAGCGTCGAAGCACTCTGTTTCGCTCCAGTAGTAACCCTTTATTGACTAAATTGTAACATCACAACCTATGTGATTTTGGCAGGACTTTTTAGCGCCTACTTTTCAGCTACTGGGCTAAGATTTGAAACAAACGATCGGTGGGAATCCAGCTTTCAGGGGAGGCCTCCCCCGAGTCTCTGGACGGCTGTGGGGCCGAGCGGCGAGCGTAATAGCACTCAGTTTCGCTCGAGTACCATGACGACCGATTTGACTTCAGCACAACTTTAGGTCGCTTAATTTCAGCGGAGCGGGCTAGGAATTAACACAGACAAGCCTTGGGAATCCAGCTTTCAAGGGAGACCTCTTCCAAGCCTCTCGGAGCTTGTGGGGCCGAACGGCGACCGTCGAAGCACTCGGTTTCGCTTCAGTAGTAGGCCTTTATTGACTAAATTGTAACATGACAACCTATGTGACTTTGGCAGGACTTTTTAGCGCTTACTTTTGAGCTAGTGGGCTAAGATTTGAAACAAACGATTGGTGGGAATCCAGCTTTCAGGGGAGGCCTCCCCCGAGTCTCTGGACGGCTGTGGGGGCGAACGGCGAGCGTCAAAGCACTCTGTTTCTCTCCAGTAGTTGGCCTTTATTGAGTAAATTGTAACAACGACCTATGTGATTTTGGCAGGACTTTTTAGCGCCTACTTTTCAGCTACTGGGCTAAGATTTGAAATAAACGATCGGTGGGAATCCAGCTTTCAGGGGAGGCCTCTTTCAAGCCTCTCAGAGGTTGTGGGGCCGAGCGGCGAGCGTCAAAGCACTCGGTTTCGCTCCAGTAGTAGGCCTTTATTGACTAAATTGTAACATGACGACCTATGTGATTTTGGCAGGACTTTTTAGCGCCTACTTTTCAGCTACTGGGCTAAGATTTGAAACAAACGATCGGTGGGAATCCAGCTTTCAGGGGAGGCCTCCCCCGAATCTCTGGACGGTTGTGGGGCCGAACGGTGAGCGTCAAAGCACTCAGTTTCTCTCCAGTCATAGGCCTTTATTGACTAAATTGTAACATGACGACCTATGTGAATTTGGCAGGACTTATTAGTGCCTACTTTTGAACTAGTGGGCTAAGTTTTGAAACAAACGATCGGTGGCAATCCAGCTTTCAGGGGAGGCCTCCCCTGAGTCTCTGGACGGCTGTGGGGCTGAGCGGCGATCGTTAAAGCACTCAGTTTCGGTCCAGTGATAGGCCTTTATTGACTAAATTGTAACATGACGACCTATGTGATTTTGGCAGGACTTTTTAGCGCTTACGTTTGAGCTAGTGGGCTAAGATTTAAAACAAACGATCGGTGTGAATCCAGCTTTCAGGGGAGGCCTCCCCCGAGTCTCTGGACGGCTGTGGGGCCGAGCGGCGAGCGTTAAAGCACTCAGTTTCGCTCGAGTACCATGACGACCGATTTGACTTCGGCACGACTTTAGGTCGCTTGATTTCAGCCTAGCGGGCTAGGAATTCACACAGACAAGCCTTGGGAATCCAGCTTTCAAGGGAGGCCTCTTCCAAGCCTCTCGGAGCTCGTGGGGCCGAACGGCGAGCGTCGAAGCACTCGGTTTCGCTCCAGTAGTAGGCCTTTATTGACTAAATTGTAACATGACAACCTATGTGACTTTGGCAGGACTTTTTAGCGCTTACTTTTGAGCTAGTGGGCTACGATTTGAAACAAACGATCGGTGGGAATCCAGCTTTCAGGGGAGGCCTCCCCCGAGTCTCTGGACGGCTGTGGGGACGAACGGCGAGCGTCAAAGCACTCGGTTTCTCTCCAGTAGTAGGCCTTTATTGAGTAAATTGTAACCTGACGACCTATGTGATTTTGGCAGGACCTTTTAGCGCCTACTTTTCAGCTACTGGGCTAAGATTTGAAACAAACGATCGGTGGGAATCCAGCTTTCGGGGGAGGCCTCCCCCGAGTCTCTGGACGGCTGTGGGGCCGAGCGGCGAGCGTTAAAGCTCTCAGTTTCGGTCAAGTAATAGGCCTTTATTGACTAAATTGTAACATGACGACCTATGTGATTTTGGCAGGACTTTTTAGCGCTTACGTTTGAGCTAGTGGGCTAAGATTTAAAACAAACGATCGGTGGGAATCCAACTTTCAGGGGAGGCCTCCCCCGAGTCTCTGGACGGCTGTGGTGGCCGAGCGGCGACCGTTAAAGCACTCAGTTTCGCTCGAGTACCATGACGACCGATTTGACTTCGGCACGACTTTAGGTCGCTTAAGTTCAGCCTAGCGGGCTAGGAATTCACACAGACAAGCCTTGGGAATCCAGCTTTCAGGGGACGCCTCTTCCAAGCCTCTCGGAGCTCGTGGGGCCGAACGGCGAGCGTCGAAGCACTCTGTTTCGCTCCAGTAGTAACCCTCTATTGACTAAATTGTAACATCACAACCTATGTGATTTTGGCAGGACTTTTTAGCGCCTACTTTTCAGCTACTGGGCTAAGATTTGAAACAAACGATCGGTGGGAATCCAGCTTTCAGGGGAGGCCTCCCCCGAATATCTGGACGGTTGTGGGGCCGAACGGTGAGCGTCAAAGCACTCAGTTTCTCTCCAGTCGTAGGCCTTTATTGACTAAATTGTAACATGACGACCTATGTGAATTTGGCAGGACTTTTTAGTGCCTACTTTTGAACTAGTGGGCTAAGTTTTGAAACAAACGATCGGTGGGAATCCAGCTTTCAGGGGAGGCCTCCCCTGAGTCTCTGGACGGCTGTGGGGCTGAGCGGCGATCGTTAAAGCACTCAGTTTCGGTCCAGTGATATCTTTATTGACTAAATTGTAACATGACGAACTTTGTGATTTTGGCAGGACTTTTTAGCGCCTACTTTTCAGCTACTGGGCTAAGATTTAAAACAAACGATCGGCGGGAATCCAGCTTTCAGGGGGGGCCTCTTCCAAGTCTCTTGGAGGTCGTGGGGCCAAACGGCGAGCGTCAAAGCACTCGGTTTCGCTCCAGTAGTAGGCCTTTATTGACTAAATTGTAACATGACGACCTATGTGATTTTGGCAGGACTTTTTTGCGCCTACTTTTCAGCTACTGGGCTAAGATTTGAAACAAACGATCGGTGGGAATCCAGCTTTCTGGGGAGGCCTCCCCCGAGTCTCTGGACGGCTGTGGGGCCGAGCGGCGAGCGTAATAGCACTCAGTTTCGCTCGAGTACCATGACGACCGATTTGACTTCGGCACAACTTTAGGTCGCTTAATTTCAGCGGAGCGGGCTAGGAATTAACACAGACAAGCCTTGGGAATCCAGCTTTCAAGGGAGACCTCTTCCAAGCCTCTCGGAGCTTGTGGGGCCGAACGGCGACCGTCGAAGCACTCGGTTTCGCTTCAGTAGTAGGCCTTTATTGACTAAATTGTAACATGACAACCTATGTGACTTTGGCAGGACTTTTTAGCGCTTACTTTTGAGCTAGTGGGCTAAGATTTGAAACAAGCGATCGGTGGGAATCCAGCTTTCAGGGGAGGCCTCCCCCGAGTCTCTGGACGGCTGTGGGGGCGAACGGCGAGCGTCAAAGCACTCTGTTTCTCTCCAGTAGTTGGCCTTTATTGAGTAAATTGTAACAACGACCTATGTGATTTTGGCAGGACTTTTTAGCGCCTACTTTTCAGCTACTGGGCTAAGATTTGAAATAAACGATCGGTGGGAATCCAGCTTTCAGGGGAGGCCTCTTTCAAGCCTCTCAGAGGTTGTGGGGCCGAGCGGCGAGCGTCAAAGCACTCGGTTTCGCTCCAGTAGTAGGCCTTTATTGACTAAATTGTAACATGACGACCTATGTGATTTTGGCAGGACTTTTTAGCGCCTACTTTTCAGCTACTGGGCTAAGATTTGAAACAAACGATCGGTGGGAATCCAGCTTTCAGGGGAGGCCTCCCCCGAATCTCTGGACGGTTGTGGGGCCGAACGGTGAGCGTCAAAGCACTCAGTTTCTCTCCAGTCGTAGGCCTTTATTGACTAAATTGTAACATGACGACCTATGTGAATTTGGCAGGACTTTTTAGTGCCTACTTTTGAACTAGTGGGCTAAGTTTTGAAACAAACGATCGATGGGAATCCAGCTTTCAGGGGAGGCCTCCCCTGAGTCTCTGGACGGCTGTGGGGCTGAGCGGCGATCGTTAAAGCACTCAGTTTCGGTCCAGTGATAGGCCTTTATTGACTAAATTGTAACATGACGACCTATGTGATTTTGGCAGGACTTTTTAGCGCTTACGTTTGAGCTAGTGGGCTAAGTTTTGAAACAAACGATCGGTGGGAATCCAGCTTTCAGGGGAGGCCTCCCCCGAGTCTCTGGACGGCTGTGGGGCCGAGCGGCGAGCGTTAAAGCACTCAGTTTCGCTCGAGTACCATGACGACCGATTTGACTTCGGCACGACTTTAGGTCGCTTAAGTTCAGCCTAGCGGGCTAGGAATTCACACAGACAAGCTTTGGGAATCCAGCTTTCAGGGGACGCCTCTTCCAAGCCTCTCGGAGGTCGTGGGGCCGAACGGCGCGCCTCAAAGCACTCGGTTTCGCTCCAGTAGTAGGCCTTTATTGACTAAATTGTAACATGACGACCTATGTGAATTTGGCAGGACTTTTTATTGCCTACTTTTGAACTAGTGGGCTAAGTTTTGAAACAAACGATCGGTGGGAATCCAGCTTTCAGGGGAGCCCTCCCCTGAGTCTCTGGACGGCTGTGGGCCTGAGCGGCGATCGTTAAAGCACTCAGTTTCGGTCCAGTGATATGCCTTTATTGACTAAATTGTAACATGACGAACTTTGTGATTTTGGCAGGACTTTTTAGCGCCTACTTTTCAGCTACTGGGCTAAGATTTAAAACAAACGATCGGCGGGAATCCAGCTTTCAGGGGGGGGCCTCTTCCAAGTCTCTTGGAGGTCGTGGGGCCAAACGGCGAGCGTCAAAGCACTCGGTTTCGCTCCAGTAGTAGGCCTTTATTGACTAAATTGTAACATGACGACCTATGTGATTTTGGCAGGACTTTTTTGCGCCTACTTTTCAGCTACTGGGCTAAGATTTGAAACAAACGATCGGTGGGAATCCAGCTTTCAGGGGAGGCCTCCCCCGAGTCTCTGGACGGCTGTGGGGCCGAGCGGCGAGCGTAATAGCACTCAGTTTCGCTCGAGTACCATGACGACCGATTTGACTTCGGCACAACTTTAGTTCGCTTAATTTCAGCGGAGCGGGCTAGGAATTAACACAGACAAGCCTTGGGAATCCAGCTTTCAAGGGAGACCTCTTCCAAGCCTCTCGGAGCTTGTGGGGCCGAACGGCGACCGTCGAAGCACTCGGTTTCGCTTCAGTAGTAGGCCTTTATTGACTAAATTGTAACATGACAACCTATGTGACTTTGGCAGGACTTTTTAGCGCTTACTTTTGAGCTAGTGGGCTAAGATTTGAAACAAACGATCGGTGGGAATCCAGCTTTCAGGGGAGGCCTCCCCCGAGTCTCTGGACGGCTGTGGGGGCGAACGGCGAGCGTCAAAGCACTCTGTTTCTCTCCAGTAGTTGGCCTTTATTGAGTAAATTGTAACAACGACCTATGTGATTTTGGCAGGACTTTTTAGCGCCTACTTTTCAGCTACTGGGCTAAGATTTGAAATAAACGATCGGTGGGAATCCAGCTTTCAGGGGAGGCCTCTTTCAAGCCTCTCAGAGGTTGTGGGGCCGAGCGGCGAGCGTCAAAGCACTCGGTTTCGGTCCAGTAGGAGGCCTTTATTGACTAAATTGTAACATGATGACCTATGTGATTTTGGCAGGACTTTTTAGCACCTACTTTTCAGCTACTGGGCTAAGATTTGAAACAAACCATCGGTGGGAATCCAGCTTTCAGGGGAGGCTTCTTCCAAGCCTCTCGGAGGTTGTGGGGCCGAACGGCGAGCGTTAAAGCACTCAGTTTCGCTCTAGTAGTAGGCCTTTATTGACTAAATTGTACCATGACGACCTATGTGATTTTGGCAGGACTTTTTAGCGCCAACTTTTCAGCTACTGGGCGAAGATTTGAAACAAACGATCGGTGGGAATCCAGCTTTCAGGGGAGGCCTCTTCCAAGCCTCTCGGAGGTCGTGGGGCATAACGGCGAGCGTCAAAGCACTCGTTTTCGGTCCAGTAGTAGGCCTTTATTGACTAAATTGTAACATGACAACCTATGTGACTTTGGCAGGACTTTTTAGCGCTTACTTTTCACCGAGTGCGCTAAGATTTGAAACAAACGATGGGTGGGAATCCAGCTTTCAGGGGAGTCCTCCCCCGAGTCTCTGGACGGCTGTGTGGCCGAGCGGCGACCGTTAAAGCACTCAGTTTCGCTCGAGTACCATGACGACCAATTTGACTTCGGCACGACTTTAGGTCGCTTAATTTCAGCCTAGCGGGCTAGGAATTCACACAGACAAGCCTTGGGAATCCAGCCTTCAAGGGAGGCCTCTTCCAAGCCTCTCAAAGCTCGTGGGGCCGAACGGCGAGCGTCGAAGCACTCGGTTTCGCTCCAGTAGTAACCCTTTATTGACTAAATTGTAACATGACAACCTATGTGACTTTGGCAGGACTTTTTAGCGCTTACTTTTGAGCTAGTGGGCTACGATTTGAAACAAACGATCGGTGGGAATCCAGCTTTCAGGGGAGGCCTCCCCCGAGTCTCTGGACGGCTGTGGGGACGAACGGCGAGCGTCAAAGCACTCGGTTTCTCTCCAGTAGTAGGCCTTTATTGAGTAAATTGTAACCTGACGACCTATGTGATTTTGGCAGGACCTTTTAGCGCCTACTTTTCAGCTACTGGGCTAAGATTTGAAACAAACGATCGGTGGGAATCCACCTTTCGGGGGAGGCCTCCCCCGAGTCTCTGGACGGCTGTGGGGCCGAGCGGCGAGCGTTAAAGCTCTCAGTTTCGGTCAAGTAAGAGGCCTTTATTGACTAAATTGTAACATGACGACCTATGTGATTTTGGCAGGACTTTTTAGCGCTTACGTTTGAGCTAGTGGGCTAAGATTTAAAACAAACGATCGGTGGGAATCCAACTTTCAGGGGAGGCCTCCCCCGAGTCTCTGGACGGCTGTGGTGGCCGAGCGGCGAGCGTTAAAGCACTCGGTTTCGCTCGAGTACCATGACGACCGATTTGACTTCGGCACGACTTTAGGTCGCTTACGTTCAGCCGAGCGGGCTAGGAATTCACACAGACAAGCCTTGGGAATCCAGCTTTCAGGGGACGCCTCTTCCAAGCCTCTCGGAGGTCGTGGGGCCGAACGGCGCGCGTCAAAGCACTCGGTTTCGCTCCAGTAGTAGGCCTTTATTGACTAAATTGTAACATGACGACCTATGTGATTTTGGCAGGACTTTTTTGCGCCTACTTTTCAGCTACTGGGCTAAGATTTGAAACAAACGATCGGTGGGAATCCAGCTTTCAGGGGAGGCCTCCCCTGAATCTCTGGACGGCTGTGGGGGCGAGCGTTAAAGCACTCAGTTTCGGTCCAGTAATAGGCCTTTATTGACTAAATTGTAACATGACGACCTATGTGATTTTGGCAGGACTTTTTAGCGCTTACGTTTGAGCTAGTGCGCTAAGATTTGAAACAAACGATGGGTGGGAATCCAGCTTTCAGGTTAGTCCTCCCCCGAGTCTCTGGACGGCTGTGGGGCCGAGCGGCGAGCGTTTAAGCACTCAGTTTCGGTCCAGTAGGAGGCCTTTATTGGCTAAATTGTAACATGACGACCTATGTGATTTTGGCAGGACTTTTTAGCGCCTACTTTTCAGCTACTGGGCTAAGATTTGAAACAAACGATCGGTGGGAATGCAGCTTTCAGGGGAGGCCTCTTCCAAGCCTCTCGGAGGTCATGGGGCCGAACGGCGACCGTCAAAGCACTCGGTTTCGCTCCAGCAGTAGGCCTTTATTGACTAAATTGTAACATGACAACCTATGTGACTTTGGCAGGACTTTTTAGCGCTTACTTTTGAGCTAGTTGGCTAAGATTTGAAACAAACGATCGGTGGGATTCCAGATTTCAGGGGAGGCCTCCCCCGAGTCTCTGGATGGCTGTGGGGCCGAACGGCGAGCGTCAAAGCACTCGTTTTCGCTCCAGTAGTGGGCCTTTATTGACTAAATTGTAACATGACAACGTATGTGACTTTGGCAGGACTTTTTAGCGCTTACTTTTCACCTAGTGCGCTAAGATTTGAAACAAACGATCGGTGGGAATCCAGCTTTCAGCGGAGTCCTCCCCCGAGTCTCTGGACGGCTGTGGGGCCGAGCGGCGAGCGTTAAAGCACTCAGTTTCGGTCCAGTGGGAGGCCTTTATTGGCTAAATTGTAACATGACGACCTATGTGATTTTGGCAGGACTTCTTAGCGCCTACTTTTCAGCTACTGGGCTAAGATTTGAAACAAACGATCGGTGGGAATCCAGCATTCAGGGGAGGCCTCTTCCAAGCCTCTCGGACGTCGTGGGGCCGAACGGCGAGCGTCAAAGCACTCTGTTTCGCTCCAGTAGGAGGCCTTTATTGACTAAATTGTAACATGACAACCTATGTGACTTTGGCAGGACGTTTTAGCGCTTACTTCTGACCTAGTGTGCTAAGATTTTAAATAAACGATCGGTGGGAATCCAGCTTTCAGGGGAGTCCTCCCCCGAGTCTCTGGACGGCTGTGGGGCCGAGCGGAGAGCGTGAAAGCACTCAGTTTCGCTCGAGTACCATGACGACCGATTTGACTTCGGCACGACTTTAGGTCGCTTAATTTCAGCCTAGCGGGCTAGGAATTCACTCAGACAATCCTTGGGAATCCAGCTTTCAGGGGAGGCCACTTCCAAGCCTCTCAGAAGTCGTGGGGCCTATCGGCGAGCGTCAAAGCACTCGGTTTCGCTCCAGTAGTAGGCCTTTATTGACTAAATTGTAACATGACGACCTATGTAATTTTTGCAGGACTTTTTAGCGCCTACTTTTCAGCTACTGGGCTAAGATTTGAAACAAACGATCGGTGGGAATCCAGCTTTCAGGGGAGGCCTCCCCCGAGTCTCTGGACGGTTTTCGGGGCGAACGGCGAGCGTCAAAGCACTCGGTTTCTCTCCAGTAGTTGGCCTTTATTGACTAAATTGTAACATGACGACCTATGTAATTTTGGCAGGACTTTTTAGCGCCTACTTTTCAGCTACTGGGCTAAGATTTGAAACAAACGATCGGTGGGAATCCAGCTTTCAGGGGAGGCCTCCCCCGAGTCTCTGGACGGCTGTGGGGGCGAGCGTTTAAGCACTCAGTTTCGGTCCAGTAGGAGGCCTTAATTGACTAAATTGTAACATGACTACCTATGTGACTTTGGCAAGAGTTTTTAGCGCCTACCTTTGAGCTAGTGGGCTAAGATTTGAGACAAACGATCGGTGGGAATCCAGCTTTTAGGGGAGGCCTCTTCCAAGCCTCTCGGAGGTCGTGGGCCCGAACGGCGAGCGTCAAAGCACTCGGTTTCGCTCGAGTACCATGACGACCGATTTGACTTCGGCACGACTTTAGGTCGCTTAATTTCAGCCTAGCGGGCTAGGAATTCACACAGACAATACTTGGGAATCCAGCTTTCAGGGGAGGCCTCTTCCAAGCCTCTCGGACGTCGTGGGGCCGAACGGCGAGCGTCAAAGCACTCGGTTTTTATTCCAGTAGGAGGCCTTTATTGACTAAATTGTAACATGACAACCTATGTGACTTTGGCAGGACGTTTTAGCGCTTACTTCTGACCCAGTGTGCTAAGATTTGAAATAAACGATCGGTGGGAATCCAGCTTTCAGGGGAGGCCTCCCCCGAGTCTCTGGACAGCTGTGGGGCCGAACGGCGAGCGTCAAAGCACTTGGTTTCTCTCCAGTAGTCGGTCTTTATTGACTAAATTGTAACATGACGACCTATGTGACTTTGGCAGGACATTTTAGCGCCTAGTTTTGAGCTAGTGGGCTAAGATTTGAAACAAACGATCGGTGGGAATCCAGCTTTCAGGGGAGTCCTCCCCTGAGTCTCTGGACGGCTGTGGGGCCGAGCGGCGAGCGTTAAAGCACTCAGTTTCGGTCCAGTAGGAGGCCTTTATTGACTAAATTGTAACATGACGACCTATGTGATTTTGGCAGGACTTTTTAGCGCCTACTTTTCAGCTACTGGGCGAAGATTTGAAACAAACGATCGGTGGGAATCCATCTTTCAGGGGAGGCCTCTGCCAAGCCTCTCGGAGTTTCGTGGGCCCGAACGGCGAGCGTCAAAGCACTCGGTTTCGCTCCAGTAGGAGGCCTTTATTGACTAAATTGTAACATGACAACCTATGTGACTTTGGCAGGACATTTTAGCGCTTACTTTTGAGCTAGTGCGCTAAGATTTGAAACAAACGATCGGTGGGAATCCAGCTTTCAGGGGAGGCCTCCCCCGAGTCTCTGGACGGCTTTCGGGGCGAACGGCGAGCGTCAAAGCACTCGGTTTCTCTCCAGTAGTTGGCCTTTATTGAATAAATTGTAACATGACGACCTATGTGATTTTGGCAGGACTTTTTAGCGCTTACTTTTGAGCTAGTGGGCTAAGATTTGAAAAAAATTATCGGTGGGAATCCAGCTTTCAGTGGAGTCCTCCCCCGAGTCTCTGGACGACTGTGGGGCCGAGCGGCGAGCGTTAAAGCACTCAGTTTCGCTCGAGTACCATGACGACCGATTTGACTTCGGCACGACTTTAGGTCGCTTAATTTCAGCCTAGCGGGCTAGGAATTCACACAGACAATCCTTCGGAATCCAGCTTTCAGATGAGGTCTCTTCCAAGTCTCTCGGAGGTCGTGGGGCCGAACGGCGAGCGTTAAAGCACTCAGTTTCGGTCCAGTAGGAGGCCTTTGTTGACTAAATTGTAACATGAGGACCTCTGGGAATTTGGCGCGACTTTTAGGGTTATTAATTTCGAACTCGTGGGGAGTGCATGTGATGACCTGCAAAGTGCACTTTATTCATCTTATAAAACCATTAAAGTAAGACAAGAACACACGGGATGTATCTTATCTTTTCATATTTCAGTCTGGTTGGCCTTCTATCAAAAATAATTGATAATAGAACATACTAAAATACTCAAATTTCTTGGTGTTTTAATCTCACAGCAAAAATACAATTTACTGGATTTAGTTTGTCGTTTTAATAGGTTTATATTATCTCATGTCCTCGACGGAGGAGCAGATGTTAGGTCACGTTTCCTTAAAGCTGACATGATCGTTTTTTGAAAGACGCTATTGTTCAAAAAAATGGACATTTAAGAGTTTACTTCTGAGTTCAGTTGAACTCTGTTGTTAACCAAAACAGGAGCACCTCCCGTCTACCACGTCAAGAGCCTCTCAGATGAATTAAGTCCACCAGTTGGGCAAATTAATGCCTCCCTCAAATTGACTCACATGACGGTGATTCAGCCTCCAGGAGAACTCTGTTGCGAACCGAAACAGCAGCATCTACCTTGCCGTGTAAACAGTCTCTTGGATTCATGAAATTGTTGACTTGGCTCACGCTTCCCTCCAATAGACACCCCACGACCACCGTAACACTATTTTTCAGATCGCAGATGTCGCAAACCAAAGCAGCAGCACCTATGGAAGAGTTTCTCAGATTAATTAATAGTGCAGAGTCTATCATCATCGGTCTTATTTTGCTTCAAACTCCACTTTTACTTGCCACACAAGGCAATACTCTTCCTCCCTCTCCCATCTGCAGTTGAGTAAATGATGACGTTTTAGCCCCTCCCCCTTACAAAAAAAAAAAAGGTGCACGTGAACTTTGTTGGAGTGCAAAAGTCAAGAGGAAATCTTCTCCGGTTTTGGGGGGCGGTCCTTGCAGGAAACTACTTCCCTCCTCCTCCTTGCACACTCCTCCACATCTGCCCCCTCCTTCCTCACTCTCGTCTTCCTCCTCTTCCTCGCGCGAGCAAATTGCAGGGTGCCGCTCAGCCTCGACCGCGCGGCTGCCGCTTGACGCCGGGGGTCCCTGCAGAGAAGCGCCCGCCCGCCTCCATGTGCGTGTCCGCTGCGTGCTGAGATCGCGGCGACCTGCATTGTGCGGCTTGGTGGTGGAGCTCCGGAGACGGAGGAGTCGAAAGTGCGATTTTGAAGTGTTTGACAGCGCCGAGGGTTTCGTGTGGCGTTCAGGTACCCAATTAGTTGTTGTTTTGTGTTTTTTTCGTTTGTTTTGTCATTTGTATGGATTCAACATTTTAAGCCAGAAATCATGAGTTTATAGTTGTTTGGTGGAATGATACGTTCAAGTAAGATTTGTAATATATGGAATTGATTTATATGGACCGTAATACTAGTTTTTCCCCATTTATCAAGTTTCTCAGCTTCTTAAAAGCTGCGTATGGAACTATTTCCGACAGAAATCATGCTGTATTTGCAGATTCTAAGGCATAAATCCTGACTTTATAGTTGTATCTTGGAATGATATGTTTAAGTAACCAATTAGATTCAAGATGCACCTGAATTAGGTGAAAAATAACTTTTTTTCGGGAAGATTTGTGGAATCTCACTGCATTATTTAGATGCATTAAAAGACTAGTTTTTCCCATTTATCAAGTTTCCCCATAAGAATTCAGCTTCTTAAAACTGTATATATAACAATTTTCTACAGAAAACATGCTCTATTTTCATATTTTAAGGCAGAAATTCCATGTATATTCCTTTATACTGAAAAAAATTGCATCTTTTGTGTCGTTTACTGCAGGAATCCTGCTGCGCTTTATACATTACTAGAGCATAGTTGTGTGCAGCAATCCCGAGTTTTAATAATGAAGCTACAGTTGAAAGTAACATTGCAATTGTATGATGCGTTCAAGTACCTCATTTGTGTTCAAGCTGAGCCTGGAGCAGGAGAAAAGACATATTCCAGTTGTTTACAACTTAAATCTTGTTGCGGTTTAACTTTTTAAGGCAGTGATTCTCAAATTATTTCACAAAGTTGTACCTCAAAAAACAAACAAACACTTAACTCTCCAAGCTCCACCATAATCACCAACATTAAAACACGGAGGCATCCAAACATTTGATTTTTTTTTTTCATTAGCCACAGTAACATGCAGAGTTTGAAAATTAACACTGTGCTTTAAAATAGAGGGAAAAAATGACTTAAGTAATTTCATTAAAATGTATTGCACGTACAAGTTAAATAAAAGTTTCACCTAAATTAATGTTTAAAAGCAAATATTTCTGAATGGTTAAAGGCAAAAATATTGTACCTAAAAGGGAAATACAACCGAACTATACTTATGTACTGTACTGGATGAAGAAAAAGAAAAGTTGAAGCCCATGTAACATTTATGCACAATGTGAACAATGAATTCAGTGATCTGTTTGGGTACCACTAGAGGGAGCCAGCATACCACAAGTGGTACTCATACCACACTATGAGAGTCAGTGTTTCAAGGCAGAGTTGTGTGCAGAAATGCTGCACTCACATTTTTTTTAAGGGTATAAATATGATGCGTTCAAGAACACAATTAGTTGTCTTGCATCTGAACTAAGAAATGATTTCTTTGACTCCAATCAAGTATTAACTAAGATTTTGCAATTTTTTTTTTGCACAATGTGCAATTAAAAGACATAACTCCCACATGCAGTGTATTCATTTGCATGTATTTACATGATACATTGTGACTCTGAACCTACATAAATGTATGACTGCCTCATGTTATTACAAATACACAAAAAATTGATAGATAGCTACTTTTGAATTCAGAAGTGACATAAAAGTTTGTTTGTTTTTCAAACTTTCGGCCTTTATTGACTAAATTGTAACATGACGACCTATGTGATTTTGGCAAGACTTTTTAGCGCCTACTTTTCAGCTACTGGGATAAGATTTGAAACAAACGATCGGTGGGAATCCAGCTTTCAGGGGAGGCCTCTTCCAAGCCTCTCGGAGGTCGTGGGGCCGAACGGCGAGCGTCAAAGCACTCGATTTTGCTCCAGTAGTCGGCCTTTATTGACTCAATTGTAACATGACGACCTATGTGACTTTGGCAGGACTTTTTAGCGCCTACTTTTCAGCTACTGGGCTAAGATTTGAAACAAACGATCGGTGGGAATCCAGCTTTCAGGGGAGGCCTCTTCCGAGCCTCTCGGAAGTCGTGGGGCCGAACGGCAAGCGTCAAAACACTCGGTTTCGCTCCAGTAGTAGGCCTTTATTGACTAAATTGTAACATGACGACCTATGTGACTTTGGCAGGACATTTTAGCGCCTAGTTTTGAGCTAGTGGCCTAAGATTTGAAACAAACGATCGGTGGGAATCCAGCTTTCAGGGGAGGCCTCCCCCGAGTCTCTGGACAGCTGTGGGGCCGAACGGCGTGCGTCGAAGCACTCGGTTTCTCTCCAGTAGTAGGCCTATATTGACTAAATTGTAACATGACGACCTATATGATTTTGGCAGGACTTTTTAGCGCCTACTTTTCAGCTACTGGGCTAAGATTTGAAACAAACGATCGGTGGGAATCCAGCTTTCAGGGGAGGCCTCCCCCGAGTCTCTGGACAGCTGTGGGGCCCAACGGCGAGCGTCAAAGCACTTGGTTTCTCTCCAGTAGTCGGCCTTTATTGACTAAATTGTAACATGACGACCGATGTGACTTTGGCAGGACATTTTAGCGCCTAGTTTTGAGCTAGTGGGCTAAGATTTGAAACAAACGATCGGTGGGAATCCAGCTTTCAGGGGAGGCCTCTGCCAAGCCTCTCGGAGTTTCGTGGGCCCGAACGGCGAGCGTCAAAGCACTCGGTTTCGCTCCAGTAGTAGGCCTTTATTGACTAAATTGTAACAAGACATGACAACCTATGTTGTCACGTTTGTTTCAAATCTTAGCCCATATATTTTAGCGCTTACTTTTGAGCTAGTGCGCTAAGATTTGAAACAAACGATCGGTGGGAATCCAGCTTTCAGGGGAGGCCTCCCCCGAGTCTCTGGACAGCTGTGGGGCCGAACGGCGAGCGTCAAAGCACTCGGTTTCTCTCCAGTAGTTGGCCTTTATTGACTAAATTGTAACATGACGACCTATGTGACTTTGGCAGGGATTTTTTGCGCCTACTTTTCAGCTACTGGGCTAAGATTTGAAACAAACGATCGATCATAAATCCTGACTTTATAGTTGTATCTTGGAATGATATGTTTAAGTAACCAATTAGATTCAAGATGCACCTGAATTAGGTGAAAAAGAAAGTTTCACCTAAATTAATGTTTAAAAGCAAATATTTCTGAATGGTTAAAGGCAAAAATATTGTACCTAAAAGGGAAATACAACCGAACTATACTTATGTACTGTACTGGATGAAGAAAAAGAAAAGTTGAAGCCCATGTAACATTTATGCACAATGTGAACAATGAATTCAGTGATCTGTTTGGGTACCACTAGAGGGAGCCAGCATACCACAAGTGGTACTCATACCACACTTTGAGAGTCAGTGTTTCAAGGCAGAGTTGTGTGCAGAAATGCTGCACTCACATTTTTTTTAAGGGTATAAATATGATGCGTTCAAGAACACAATTAGTTGTCATGCATCTGAACTAAGAAATGATTTCTTTGACTCCAATCAAGTATTAACTAATATTTTGCAATTGTTTTTTTGCACAATGTGCAATTAAAAGACATAACTCCCACATGCAGTGTATTCATTTGCATGTATTTACATGATACATTGTGACTCTGAACCTACATAAATGTATGACTGCCTCATGTTATTACAAATACACAAAAAAATTGATAGATAGCTACTTTTGAATTCAGAAGTGACATAAAAGTTTGTTTGTTTTTCAAACTTTCGGCCTTTATTGACTAAATTGTAACATGACGACCTATGTGATTTTGGCAGGACTTTTTAGCGCCTACTTTTCAGCTACTGGGATAAGATTTGAAACAAACGATCGGTGGGAATCCAGCTTTCAGGGGAGGCCTCTTCCAAGCCTCTCGGAGGTCGTGGGGCCGAACGGCGAGCGTCAAAGCACTCGATTTCGCTCCAGTAGTCGGCCTTTATTGACTCAATTGTAACATGACAACCTATGTGACTTTGGCAGGACATTTTAGCGCTTACTTTTGAGCTAGTGCGCTAAGATTTGAAACAAACGATCGGTGGGAATCCAGCTTTCAGGGGAGGCCTCCCCCGAGTCTCTGGACGGCTTTCGGGGCGAACGGCGAGCGTCAAAGCACTCGGTTTCTCTCCAGTAGTTGGCCTTTATTGACTAAATTGTAACATGACGACCTATGTGATTTTGGCAGGACTTTTTAGCGCCTACTTTTCAGCTACTGGGCTAAGATTTGAAACAAACGATCGGTGGGAATCCAGCTTTCAGGGGAGGCCTCCCCCGAGTCTCTGGACGGCTGTGGGGCCGAGCGGCGAGCGTTTAAGCACTCAGTTTCGGTCCAGTAGGAGGCCTTTATTGGCTAAATTGTAACATGACGACCTATGTGATTTTGGCAGGACTTTTTAGCGCCTACTTTTCAGCTACTGGGCTAAGATTTGAAACAAACGATCGGTGGGAATCCAGCTTTCAGGGGAGGCCTCTTCCAAGCCTCTCGGAGGTCGTGGGCCCGAACGGCGAGTGTCAAAGCACTCGGTTACGCTCCAGTAGTAGGCCTTTATTGACTAAATTGTAACATGAGAACCTATGTGACTTTGGCAGGACATTTTAGCGCTTACTTTTGACCTAGTGCGCTAAGATTTGAAACAAACGATCGGTGGGAATCCAGCTTTCAGGGGAGGCCTCTTTCCGAGCCTCTCTGAGGTCGTGGGGCCGAACGGCGAGCGTCAAAGCACTCGGTTTTGCTCCAGTAGTAGGCCTTTATTGACTAAATTGTAACATGACATGACAACCTATGCTGTCACGTTTGTTTCAAATCTTAGCCCATATATTTTAGCACTTACTTTTGAGCTAGTGCGCTAAGATTTGAAACAAACGATCGGTGGGAATCCAACTTTAAGGGGAGGCCTCCCCCGAGTCTCTGGACAGCTGTGGGGCCGAACGGCGAGCGTCGAAGCACTCGGTTTCGCTCCAGTAGTAGGCCTTTATTGACTAAATTGTAACATGACAACCTATGTGACTTTGGCAGGGCTTTTTAGCGCTTACTTTTGAGCTAGTGGGCTAAGATTTGAAACAAACGATCGGTGGGAATCCAGCTTTCAGGGGAGGCCTCCCCCGAGTCTCTGGACGGCTGTGGGGACAAACGGCGAGCGTCAAAGCACTCGGTTTCTCTCCAGTAGTAGGCCTTTATTGAGTAAATTGTAACCTGACGACCTATGTGATTTTGACAGGACCTTTTAGCGCCTACTTTTCAGCTACTGGGCTAAGATTTGAAACAAACGATCGGTGGGAATCCAGCTTTCGGGGGAGGCCTCCCCCGAGTCTCTGGACGGCTGTGGGGCCGAGCGGCGAGCGTTAAAGCTCTCAGTTTCGGTCAAGTAATAGGCCTTTATTGACTAAATTGTAACATGATGACCTATGTGATTTTGGCAGGACTTTTTTGCGCCTACTTTTCAGCTACTGGGTTAAGATTTGAAACAAACGATCGGTGGGAATCCAGCTTTCAGGGGAGGCCTCCCCTGAATCTCTGGACGGCTGTGGGGCCGAGCGGCGAGCGTTAAAGCACTCAGTTTCGGTCCAGTAATAGGCCTTTATTGACTAAATTGTAACATGACGACCTATGTGATTTTGGCAGGACTTTTTAGCGCTTACTTTTGAGCTAGTGGGCTAAGATTTAAAACACATTATCGGTGGGAATCCAGCTTTCAGGGGAGTCCTCCCCCGAGTCTCTGGACGGCTGTGGGGCCGAGCGGCGAGCGTTATAGCACTCAGTTTCGCTCGAGTACCATGACGACCGATTTGACTTCGGCACGACTTTAGGTTGCATAATTTTAGGCTAACGGGCTAGGAATTCACACAGACAATCCTTGGGAATCCAGCTTTCAGGGGAGGCCACTTCCAAGCCTCTCAGAGGTTGTGGGGCCTAACGGCGAGCGTCAAAGCACTCGGTTTCGCTCCAGTAGTAGACCTTTATTGACTAAATTGTAACATGACAACCGATGTGACTTTGGCAGGACTTTTTTGCGCCTACGTTTTAGCTACTGGGCTAAGATTTGAAACAAACGATCGGTGGGAATCCAGCTTTCAGGGGAGGCCTCTTCCGAGCCCCTCGGAGGTCGTGGGGTCGAGCGGCGAGCGTTAAAGCACTCAGTTTCGCTCGAGTACCATGACGACCGATTTGACTTCGGCACGACTTTAGGTCGCCTAATTTCTGCCTAGCGGTCTAGGAATTTACACAGACAAGCCTTGGGAATCCAGCTTTCAGGGGAGGCCACTTCCAAGCCTCTCAGAGGTTGTGGGGCCTAACGGCGAGCGTCAAAGCACTCGTTTTCGCTCTAGTAGTAGGCCTTTATTGACTAAATTGTAACATGACGACCTATGTGATTTTGGCAGGACTTTTTAGCGCCTACTTTTGAGCTAGTGGGCTAAGATTTGAAACAAACAGTCGGTGGGAATCCAGCTTTCAGGGGACGCCTCCCCCGAGTCTCTGGATGGCTGTGGGGCAGAGTGGCAAGCTTTAAAGCACTCAGTTTCGGTCCAGTAGTAGGCCTTTATTGACTAAATTGTAACATGACGACCTATGTGATTTTGGCAGGACTTTTTAGCGCTTACTTTTGAGCTATTGGGCTAAGATTTAAAACACATTGTCGGTGGGAATCCAGCTTTCAGGGGAGTCCTCCGCCGAGTCTCTGGACGGCTGTGGGGCCGAGCGGCGAGCGTTAATGCACTCAGTTTCGCTCGAGTACCATGACGACCGATTTGACTTCGGCACGACTTTAGGTCGCATAATTTTAGGCTAACGGGCTAGGAATTCACACAGACAATCCTTGGGAATCCAGCTTTCAGGGGAGGCCTCCCGCGAGTCTCTGGAAGCTCTGGGGTCGAACGGCGAGCGTCAAAGCACTCGGTTTCTCTCCAGTAGTAGGCCTTTATTGACTAAATTGTAACATGACGACCTATGTGATTTTGGCAGGACTTTTTAGCGCTTACTTTTGAGCTAGTGGGCTATGATTTGAAACAAACAGTCGGTGGGAATCCAGCTTTCAGGGGAGGCCTCTTCCGAGCCTCTCGGAGGTCGTGGGGTCGAGCGGCGAGCGTTAAAGCACTCAGTTTCGCTCGAGTACCATGACGACCGATTTGACTTCGGCACGACTTTAGGTCGCCTAATTTCTGCCTAGCGGGCTAGGAATTTACACAGACAAGCCTTGGGAATCCAGCTTTCAGGGGAGGCCACTTCCAAGCCTCTCAGAGGTCGTGGGGCCAAACGGCGAGCGTTAAAGCACTCGTTTTCGCTCCAGTAGTAGGCCTTTATTGACTAAATTGTAACATGACGACCTATGTGACTTTGGCATGACTTTTTAGCGCCTACTTTTGAGCTAGTGGGCTAAGATTTGAAACAAATAGTCGGTGGGATTCCATCTTTCAGGGGACACCTCCCCCGAGTCTCTGGACGGTTGTGGGGCAGAGTGGCGAGCGTTAAAGCACTCAGTTTCGGTCCAGTAGTAGGCCTTTATTGACTAAATTGTAACATGACGACCTATGTGATTTTGGTAGGACTTTTTAGCGCTTACTTTTGTGCAAGTGGGCTAAGATTTGAAACACATTATCGGTGGGAATCCAGCTTTCA
The DNA here is from genome assembly GCF_024500275.1 of Phycodurus eques. NCBI lineage: Eukaryota > Metazoa > Chordata > Actinopteri > Syngnathiformes > Syngnathidae > Phycodurus > Phycodurus eques. The sequence goes on along the minus strand of NW_026904117.1, from coordinate 23,552 downwards.
GGGAAGTCCTCCCCCGAGTCTCTGGACGGCTGTGGGGCCGAGCGGCGAGCGTTAAAGCACTCAGTTTCGCTCGAGTACCATGACGACCTATTTGACTTCGGCACGTCTTTAGGTCGCTTAATTTCAGCCTAACGGGCTAGGAATTCACACAGACAATCCTTGGGAATCCAGCTTTCAGGGGAAGCCTCCCGCGAGTCTCTGGACAGCTGTGGGGTCGAACGGCGAGCGTCAAAGCACTCGGTTTCTCTCCAGTAGTAGGCCTTTATTGACTAAATTGTAACATGACGACCTATGTGATTTTGGCAGGACTTTTTAGCGCTTACTTTTGAGCTAGTGGGCTAAGATTTGAAACAAACAGTCGGTGGGAATCCAGCTTTCAGGGGAGGCCTCTTCCGAGCCTCTCGGAGATCGTGGGGTCGAGCGGCGAGCGTTAAAGCACTCAATTTCGCTCGAGTACCATGACGACCGATTTGACTTCGGCACGACTTTAGGTCGCCTAATTTCTGCCTAGCGGGCTAGGAATTTACACAGACAAGCGTTGGGAATCCAGCTTTCAGGAGAGGCCACTTCCAAGCCTCTCAGAGGTTGTGGGGCCTAACGGCGAGCGTCAAAGCACTCGTTTTCGCTCCAGTAGTGGTCCTTTATTGACTAAATTGTAACATGACGACCTATGTGACTTTGGCATGACTTTTTAGCGCCTACCTTTGAGCTAGTGGGCTAAGATTTGAGACAAACGATCGGTGGGAATCCAGCTTTTAGGGGAGGCCTCTTCCAAGCCTCTCGGAGGTCGTGGGCCCGAACAGCGAGCGTCAAAGCACTCGGTTTCGCTCGAGTACCATGACGACCGATTTGACTTCGGCACGACTTTAGGTCGCTTAATTTCAGCCTAGCGGGCTAGGAATTCACACAGACAATCCTTGGGAATCCAGCTTTCAGGGGAGGCCACTTCCAAGCCTCTCAGAGGTTGTGGGGCCTAACGGCGAGCGTCAAAGCACTCGGTTTCGCTCCAGTAGTAGACCTTTATTGACTAAATTGTAACATGACAACCGATGTGACTTTGGCAGGACTTTTTTTGCGCCTACGTTTTAGCTAGTGGGCTATGATTTGAAACAAACAGTCGGTGGGAATCCAGCTTTCAGGGGAGGCCTCTTCCGAGCCTCTCGGAGGTCGTGGGGTCGAGCGGCGAGCGTTAAAGCACTCAGTTTCGCTCGAGTACCATGACGACCGATTTGACTTCGGCACGACTTTAGGTCGCCTAATTTCTGCCTAGCGGGCTAGGAATTTACACAGACAAGCCTTGGGAATCCAGCTTTCAGGGGAGGCCACTTCCAAGTCTCTCAGAGGTCGTGGGGCCAAACGGCGAGCGTTAAAGCACTCGTTTTCGCTCCAGTAGTAGGCCTTTATTGACTAAATTGTAACATGACGACCTATGTGACTTTGGCATGACTTTTTAGCGCCTACTTTTGAGCTAGTGGGCTAAGATTTGAAACATACAGTCGGTGGGAATCCAGCTTTCAGGGGACGCCTCCCCCGAGTCTCTGGACGGTTGTGGGGCAGAGTGGCGAGCGTTAAAGCACTCAGTTTCGGTCCAGTAGTAGGCCTTTATTGACTAAATTGTAACATGACGACCTATGTGATTTTGGCAGGACTTTTTAGCGCTTACTTTTGTGCAAGTGGGCTAAGATTTGAAACACATTATTGGTGGGAATCCAGCTTTCAGGGAAGTCCTCCCCCGAGTCTCTGGATGGCTGTGGGGCCGAGCGGCGAGCGTTAAAGCACTCAGTTTCGCTCGAGTACCATGACGACCTATTTGACTTTGGCACGTCTTTAGGTCGCTTAATTTCAGCCTAACGGGCTAGGAATTCACACTGACAATCCTTGGGAATCCAGCTTTCAGGGGAGGCCTCCCACGAGTCTCTGGACAGCTGTGGGGTCGAACGGCGAGCGTCAAAGCACTCGGTTTCTCTCCAGTAGTAGGCCTTTATTGACTAAATTGTAACATGACGACCTATGTGATTTTGGCAGGACTTTTTAGCGCTTACTTTTGAGCTAGTGGGCTAAGATTTGAAACAAACAGTCGGTGGGAATCCAGCTTTCAGGGGAGGCCTCTTCCGAGCCTCTCAGAGATCGTGGGGTCGAGCGGCGAGCGTTAAAGCACTCAATTTCGCTCGAGTACCATGACGACCGATTTGACTTCGGCACGACTTTAGGTCGCCTAATTTCTGCCTAGCGGGCTAGGAATTTACACAGACAAGCGTTGGGAATCCAGCTTTCAGGAGAGGCCACTTCCAAGCCTCTCAGAGGTTGTGGGGCCTAACGGAGAGCGTCAAAGGACTCGTTTTCGCTCCAGTAGTAGGCCTTTATTGACTAAATTGTAACATGACGACCTATGTGACTTTGGCATGACCTTTTAGCGCCTACCTTTGAGCTAGTGGGCTAAGATTTGAGACAAACGATCGGTGGGAATCCAGCTTTTAGGGGAGGCCTCTTCCAAGCCTCTCGGAGGTCGTGGGCCCGAACGGTGAGCGTCAAAGCACTCGGTTTCGCTCGAGTACCATGACGACCGATTTGACTTCGGCACGACTTTAGGTCGCTTAATTTCAGCCTAGCGGGCTAGGAATTCACACAGACAATCCTTGGGAATCCAGCTTTCAGGGGAGGCCACTTCCAAGCCTCTCAGAGGTTGTGGGGCCTAACGGCGAGCGTCAAAGCACTCGGTTTCGCTCCAGTAGTAGACCTTTATTGACTAAATTGTAACATGACAACCGATTTCACTTTGGCAGGACTTTTTTGCGCCTACGTTTTAGCTACTGGGCTAAGATTTGAAACAAACGATCGGTGGGAATCCAGCTTTCAGGGGAGGCCTCTTCCGAGCCCCTCGGAGGTCATGGGGTCGAGCGGCGAGCGTTAAAGCACTCAGTTTCGCTCGAGTACCATGACGACCGATTTGACTTCGGCACGACTTTAGGTCGCCTAATTTCTGCCTAGCGGGCTAGGAATTTACACAGACAAGCCTTGGGAATCCAGCTTTCAGGGGAGGCCACTTCCAAGCCTCTCAGAGGTTGTGGGGCCTAACGCCGAGCGTCAAAGCACTCGTTTTCGCTCCAGTAGTAGGCCTTTATTGACTAAATTGTACCATGACGACCTATGTGACTTTGGCATGACTTTTTAGCGGCTACTTTTGAGCTAGTGGGCTAAGATTTGAAGCAAACAGTCGGTCGGAATCCAGCTTTCAGGGGACGCCTCCCCCGAGTCTCTGGACGGCTGTGGGGCAGAGAGGCGAGCGTTAAAGCACTCAGTTTCGGTCCAGTAGTAGGCCTTTATTGACTAAATTGTAACATGACGACCTATGTGATTTTGGCAGGACTTTTTAGCGCTTACTCTTGAGCTAGTGGGCTAAGATATGAAACACATTATCGGTGGGAATCCAGCTTTCAGGGGAGTCCTCCCCCGAGTCTCTGGACGGCTGTGGGGCCGAGCGGCGAGCGTTAAAGCACTCAGTTTCGCTCGAGTACCATGACGACCGATTTGACTTCGGCACGACTTTAGGTCGCATAATTTTAGGCTAACGGGCTAGGAATTCACACAGACAATCCTTGGGAATCCAGCTTTCAGGGAAGGCCTCCCGCGAGTCTCTGGACAGCTGTGGGGTCGAACGGCGAGCGTCAAAGCACTCGGTTTCTCTCCAGTAGTAGGCCTTTATTGACTAAATTGTAACATGACGACCTATGTGATTTTGGCTTTACTTTTTCGCGCTTACTTTTGAGCTAGTGGGCTAAGATTTGAAACAAACAGTCGGTGGGAATCCAGCTTTCAGGGGAGGCCTCTTCCAAGCCTCTCGGAGGTCGTGGGCCCGAACGGCGAGCGTCAAAGCACTCGGTTTCGCTCGAGTACCATGACGACCGATTTGACTTCGGCACGACTTTAGGTCGCTTAATTTCAGCCTAGCGGGCTAGGAATTCACACAGACAATCCTTGGGAATCCAGCTTTCAGGGGAGGCCACTTCCAAGCCTCTCAGAGGTTGTGGGGCCTAACGGCGAGCGTCAAAGCACTCGGTTTCGCTCCAGTAGTAGACCTTTATTGACTAAATTGTAACATGACAACCGATGTGACTTTGGCAGGACTTTTTTGCGCCTACTTTGTAGCTACTGGGCTAATATTTGAAACAAACGATCGGTGGGAATCCAGCTTTCAGGGGAGGCCTCTTCCGAGCCTCTCGGAGGTCGTGGGGGTCGAGCGGCGAGCGTTAAAGCACTCAGTTTCGCTCGAGTACCATGACGACCGATTTGACTTCGGCACGACTTTAGGTCGCCTAATTTCTGCCTAGCGGGCTAGGAATTTACACAGACAAGCCTTGGGAATCCAGCTTTCAGGGGAGGCCACTTCCAAGCCTCTCAGAGGTTGTGGGGCCTAACGGCGAGCGTCAAAGCACTCGTTTACGCTCCAGTCGTAGGCCTTTATTGACTAAATTGTAACATGACGACCTATGTGATTTTGGCAGGACTTTTTAGCGCCTACTTTTGAGCTAGTGGGCTACGATTTGAAACAAACAGTCGGTGGGAATCCAGCTTTCAGGGGACGCCTCCCCCGAGTCTCTGGATGGCTGTGGGGCAGAGTGGCGAGCGTTAAAGCACTCAGTTTCGGTCCAGTAGTAGGCCTTTATTGACTAAATTGTAACATGATGACCTATGTGATTTTGGCAGGACTTTTTAGCGCTTACTTTTGAGCTAGTGGGCTAAGATTTAAAACACATTATCGGTGGGAATCCAGCTTTCAGGGGAGTCCTCCCCCGAGTCTCTGGACGGCTGTGGGGCCGAGCGGCGAGCGTTAAAGCACTCAGTTTCGCTCGAGTACCATGACGACCGATTTGACTTCGGCACGACTTTAGGTCGCATAATTTTAGGCTAACGGGCTAGGAATTCACACAGACAATCCTTGGGAATCCAGCTTTCAGGGGAGGCCTCCCGCGAGTCTCTGGACAGCTGTGGGGTCGAACGGCGAGCGTCAAAGCACTCGGTTTCTCTCCAGTAGTAGGCCTTTATTGACTAAATTGTAACATGACGACCTATGTGATTTTGGCAGGACTTTTTAGCGCTTACTTTTGAGCTAGTGGGCTAAGATTTGAAACAAACAGTCGGTGGGAATCCAGCTTTCAGGGGAGGCCTCTTCCGAGCCTCTCGGAGATCGTGGGGTCGAGCGGCGAGCGTTAAAGCACTCAATTTCGCTCGAGTACCATGACGACCGATTTGACTTCGGCACGACTTTAGGTCGCCTAATTTCTGCCTAGCGGGCTAGGAATTTACACAGACAAGCGTTGGGAATCCAGCTTTCAGGAGAGGCTACTTCCAAGCCTCTCAGAGGTTGTGGGGCCTAACGGCGAGCGTCAAAGCACTCGTTTTCGCTCCAGTAGTAGGCCTTTATTGACTAAATTGTAACATGACGACCTATGTGACTTTGGCATGACTTTTTAGCGCCTACTTTTGAGCTAGTGGGCTAAGATTTGAAACAAACAGTCGGTGGGAATCCAGCTTTCAGGGGATGCCTCCCCCGAGTCTCTGGACGGCTGTGGGGCAGAGTGGCAAGCGTTAAAGCACTCAGTTTCGGTCCAGTAGTAGGCCTTTATTGACTAAATTGTAACATGACGACCTATGTGATTTTGGCAGGACTTTTTAGCGCTTACTTTTGAGCTAGTGGGCTAAGATTTGAAACACATTATCGGTGGGAATCCAGCTTTCAGGGAAGTCCTCCCCCGAGTCTCTGGACGGCTGTGGGGCCGAGCGGCGAGCGTTAAAGCACTCGGTTTCTCTCCAGTAGTAGGCCTTTATTGACTAAATTGTAACATGACGACCTATGTGATTTTGGCAGGACTTTTTAGCGCTTACTTTTGAGCTAGTGAGCTAAGATTTGAAACAAACGATCGGTGGGAATCCAGCTTTCAGGGGAGGCCTCCCGCGAGTTTCTGGACGGCTGTGGGGCAGAACGGCGAGCGTCAAGGCACTCGGATTCTCTCCAGTAGTTGGCCTTTATTGAGTAAATTGGAACATGACGACCTATGTGATTTTGGCAGGACTTTTTAGCGCCTACTTTTCAGCTACTGGGCTAAGATTTGAAACAAACGATCTGTGGGAATCCAGCTTTTAGGGGAGGCCTCTTCCAAGCCTCTCAGAGGTCGTGGGGCCGAACGGCGAGCGTTAAAGCACTCAGTTTCGGTACAGTAGGAGGCCTTTGTTGACTAAATTGTAACATGACGACCTATGTGATTTTGGCAGGACTTTTTAGCGCTTACTTTTGAGCTAGTGGGCTAAGATTTAAAACACATTATCGGTGGGAATCCAGCTTTCAGGGGAGTCCTCCCCCGAGTCTCTGGACGGCTGTGGGGCCGAGCGGCGAGCGTTAAAGCACTCAGTTTCGGTCCAGTAGTAGGCCTTTATTGACTAAATTGTAACATGACGACCTATGTGATTTTGGCAGGACTTTTTAGCGCTTACTTTTGAGCTAGTGGGCTAAGATTTAAAACACATTATCGGTGGGAATCCAGCTTTCAGGGGAGTCCTCCCCCGAGTCTCTGGACGGCTGTGGGGCCGAGCGGCGAGCGTTAAAGCACTCAGTTTCGCTCGAGTACCATGACGACCGATTTGACTTCGGCACGACTTTAGGTCGCATAATTTTAGGCTAACGGGCTAGGAATTCACACAGACAATCCTTGGGAATCCAGCTTTCAGGGGAGGCCTCCCGCGAGTCTCTGGACAGCTGTGGGGTCGAACGGCGAGCGTCAAAGCACTCGGTTTCTCTCCAGTAGTAGGCCTTTATTGACTAAATTGTAACATGACGACCTATGTGATTTTGGCAGGACTTTTTAGCGCTTACGTTTGAGCTAGTGGGCTAAGATTTGAAACAAACAGTCGGTGGGAATCCAGCTTTCAGGGGAGGCCTCTTCCGAGCCTCTCGGAGATCGTGGGGTCGAGCGGCGAGCGTTAAAGCACTCAATTTCGCTCGAGTACCATGACGACCGATTTGACTTCGGCACGACTTTAGGTCGCCTAATTTCTGCCTAGCGGGCTAGGAATTTACACAGACAAGCGTTGGGAATCCAGCTTTCAGGAGAGGCTACTTCCAAGCCTCTCAGAGGTTGTGGGGCCTAACGGCGAGCGTCAAAGCACTCGTTTTCGCTCCAGTAGTAGGCCTTTATTGACTAAATTGTAACATGACGACCTATGTGACTTTGGCATGACTTTTTAGCGCCTACTTTTGAGCTAGTGGGCTAAGATTTGAAACAAACGACCGGTGGGAATGCAGCTTTCAGGGGAGGCCTCCCCCGAGTCTCTGGACGGCTGTGGGGCCGAACGGCGACCGTCAAAGCACTCAGTTTCGGTCCAGTAATAGGCCTTTATTGACTAAATTGTAACATGACGACCTATGTGATTTTGGCAGGACTTTTTAGCGCCTACTTTTCAGCTACTGGGCGAATATTTGAAACAAACGATCGGTGGGAATCCAGCTTTCAGGGGAGGCCTCTTCCAAGCCTCTCGGAGGTCGTGGGCCAAAACGGCGAGCGTCAAAGCACTCGTTTTCGCTCCAGTAGTAGGCCTTTATTGACTAAATTGTAACATGACGACCTATGTGATTTTGGCAGGACTTTTTAGCGCCTACTTTTCAGTTACTGGGCGAAGATTTGAAACAAACGATCGGTGGGAATCCAGCTTTCAGGGGAGGCCTCTTCCAAGTCTCTCGGAGGTGGTGGGGCCGAACGGCGAGCGTCATAGCACTCGGTTTCTCTCCAGTAGTAGGCCTTTATTGACTAAATTGTAACATGACAACCTATGTGACTTTGGCAGGTCTTTTTAGCGCTTACTTTTTACCTAGTGCGCTAAGATTTGAAACAAACGAACGGTGGGAATCCAGCTTTCAGGGGAGGCCTCCCCCGAGTCTCTGGACGGCTGTGTGGCCAAGCGGCGACCGTTAAAGCACTCAGTTTCGCTCTAGTACCATGACGACCAATTTGACTTCGGCACGACTTTAGGTCGCTTAATTTCAGCCTAGCGGGCTAGGAATTCACACAGACAAGCCTTCGGAATCCAGCTTTCAAGGGAGGCCTCTTCCAAGCCTCTCGGAGCTCGTGGGGCCTAACGGCGAGCGTCAAAGCACTCGGTTTCGGTCCAGTAGTAACCCTTTATTGACTAAATTGTAACATCACAACCTATGTGACTTTGGCAGGACTTTTTAGCGCCTACTTTTCAGCTACTGGGCTAAGATTTGAAACAAACTATCGGTGGGAATGCAGCTTTCAGGGGAGGCCTCCCCCGAGTCTCTGGACGGCTGTGGGGCCGAACGGCGACCGTCAAAGCACTCGCTTTCTCTCCAGTAGTAGGCCTTTGTTGAGTAAATTGTAACATGACGACCTATGTGATTTTGGCAGGACTTTTTAGCGCCTACTTTACAACTACTGGGCTAAGATTTAAAACAAACGATCGGTGGGAATCCAGCTTTCAGGGGAGGCCTCTTCCAAGCCTCTCGGAGGTCATGGGGCCGAACGGCGAGCGTCAAAGCACTCGGTTTCGCTCCAGCAGTAGGCCTTTATTGACTAAATTGTAACATGACAACCTATGTGAATTTGGCAGGACTTTTTAGCGCTTACTTTTGAGCTAGTTGGCTAAGATTTGAAACAAACGATCGGTGGGATTCCAGCTTTCAGGGGAGGCCTCCCCCGAGTCTCTGGACAGCTGTGGGGCCGAACGGCGAGCGTCAAAGCACTCGTTTTTGCTCCAGTAGTAGGCCTTTATTGACTAAATTGTAACATGACGACCTATGTGACTTTGGCATGACTTTTTAGCGCCTACTTTTGAGCTAGTGGGATAAGATTTGAAACAAATGATCGGTGGGAATCCAGCTTTCAGGGGACGCCTCCCCCGAGTCTCTGGACGGCTGTGGGGCAGAGTGGCGAGCGTTAAAGCACTCAGTTTCGGTCCAGTAGTAGGCCTTTATTGACTAAATTGTAACATTACGACCTATGTGATTTTGGCAGGACTTTTTAGCGCCTACTTTTCAGTTACTGGGCGAAGATTTGAAACAAACGATCGGTGGGAATCCAGCTTTCAGGGGAGGCCTCTTCCAAGTCTCTCGGAGGTGGTGGGGCTGAACGGCGAGCGTCATAGCACTCGGTTTCTCTCCAGTAGTAGGCCTTTATTGACTAAATTGTAACATGACAACCTATGTGACTTTGGCAGGACTTTTTAGCGCTTACTTTTTACCTAGTGCGCTAAGATTTGAAACAAACGAACGGTGGGAATCCAGCTTTCAGGGGAGGCCTCCCCCGAGTCTCTGGACGGCTGTGGGGCCGAGCGGCGACCGTTAAAGCACTCAGTTTCGCTCTAGTACCATGACGACCGATTTGACTTCGGCACGACTTTAGGTCGCTTAATTTCAGCCTAGCGGGCTAGGAATTCACACAGACAATCCTTGGGAATCCAGCTTTCAGGGGATGCCACTTCCAAGCCTCTTAGACGTCGTGGGGCCTAACGGCGAGCGTCAAAGCACTCGGTTTCGGTCCAGTAGGAGGCGTTTATTGACTAAATTGTAACATGACGACCTATGTGATTTTGGCAGGACTTTTTAGCGCCTACTTTTCAGCTACTGGGCGAAGATTTGAAACAAACGATCGGTGGGAATCCAGCTTTCAGGGGAGGCCTCTTCCAAGCCTCTCGGAGGTCGTGGGGCATAACGGCGAGCGTCAAAGCACTCGTTTTCGGTCCAGTAGTAGGCCTTTATTGACTAAATTGTACCATGACGACCTATGTGATTTTGGCAGGACATTTTAGCGCTTAATTTTGAGTTAGTGGGCTAAGATTTGAAACACATTATCGGTGGGAATACAGCTTTCAGGGGAGTCCTCCCCCGAGTCTCTGGACGGCTGTGGGGCCGAGCGGCGAGCATTAAAGCACTCAGTTTCGGTCCAGTAGGAGGCCTTTATTGACTAAATTGTAACATGACGATCTATGTGATTTTGGCAGGACTTTTTAGCGCCTACTTTTCAGCTACTGGGCTAAGATTTGAAAGAAACGATCGGTGGGAATCCAGCTTTCAGGGGAGGCCTCTTCCAAGCCTCTCGGAGGTCATGGACCCGAACGGCGAGCGTCAAAGCACTCGCTTTCGCTCCAGTAGTAGGCCTTTATTGACTAAATTGTACCATGACGACCTATGTGATTTTGGCAGGCCTTTTTAGCGCCTACTTTTCAGCGACTGGGCGAAGATTTTAAACAAACCATCGGTGGGAATCCAGCTTTCGGGGGAGGCTTCTTCCAAGCCTCTCGGAGGTTGTGGGGCCGAACGGCGAGCGTTAAAGCACTCAGTTTCGCTCCAGTAGTAGGCCTTTATTGACTAAATTGTACCATGACGACCTATGTGATTTTGGCAGGCCTTTTTAGCGCCTACTTTTCAGCGACTGGGCGAAGATTTGAAACAAACGATCGGTGAGAATCCAGCTTTCAGGGGAGGCCTCTTCCAAGCCTCTCGGAGGTCGTGGGGCATAACGGCGAGCGTCAAAGCACTCGTTTTCGGTCCAGTAGTAGGCCTTTATTGACTAAATTGTAACATGACAACCTATGTGACTTTGGCAGGACTTTTTAGCGCTTACTTTTCACCGAGTGCGCTAAGATTTGAAACAAACGATGGGTGGGAATCCAACTTTCAGGGGAGGCCTCCCCCGAGTCTCTGGACGGCTGTGTGGCCGAGCGGCGACCGTTAAAGCACTCAGTTTCGCTCGAGTACCACGACGACCAATTTGACTTCGGCACGACTTTAGGTCGCTTAATTTCAGCCTAGCGGGCTAGGAATTCACACAGACAAGCCTTGGGAATCCAGCCTTCAAGGGAGGCCTCTTCCAAGCCTCTCAAAGCTCGTGGGGCCGAACGGCGAGCGTCGAAGCACTCGGTTTCGCTCCAGTAGTAACCCTTTATTGACTAAATTGTAACTTCACAACCTACGTGATTTTGGCAGGACTTTTTAGCGCCTACTTTTCAGCTACTGGGCTAAGATTTGAAACAAACGATCGGTGGGAATCCAGCTTTCAGGGGAGGCCTCCCCCGAGTCTCTGGACGGCTGTGGGGCCGAGCGGCGAGCGTAATAGCACTCAGTTTCGCTCGAGTACCATGACGACCGATTTGACTTCGGCACGACTTTAGGTCGCTTAAGTTCAGCCTAGCGGGCTAGGAATTCACACAGACAAGCCTTGGGAATCCAGCTTTCAGGGCACGCCTCTTCCAAGCCTCTCGGAGGTCGTGGGGCCAAACGACACGCGTCAAAGCACTCGGTTTCGCTCCAGTAGTAGGCCTTTATTGACTAAATTGTAACATGACGACCTATGTGATTTTGGCAGGACTTTTTGCGCCTAATTTTCAGCTACTGGGCTAAGATTTGAAACAAACGATCGGTGGGAATCCAGCTTTCAGGGGAGGCCTCCCCTGAATCTCTGGACGGCTGTGGGGCCGAGCGGCGAGCGTTAAAGCACTCAGTTTCGGTCCAGTAATAGGCCTTTATTGACTAAATTGTAACATGACGACCTATGTGATTTTGGCAGGACTTTTTAGCGCTTACGTTTGAGCTAGTGCGCTAAGATTTGAAACAAACTATGGGTGTGAATCCAGCTTTCAGGTTAGTCCTCCCCCGAGTCTCTGGACGGCTGTGTGGCCGAGCGGCGACCGTTAAAGCACTCAGTTTCGCTCGAATACCATGACGACCAATTTGACTTCGGCACGACTTTAGGTCGCTTAATTTCAGCCTAGCGGGCTAGGAATTCACACAGACAAGCCTTGGGAATCCAGCTTTCAAGGGAGGCCTCTTCCAAGCCTCTCGGAGCTCATGGGGCCGAACGGCGAGCGTCGAAGCACTCTGTTTCGCTCCAGTAGTAACCCTTTATTGACTAAATTGTAACATCACAACCTATGTGACTTTGGCAGGACTTTTTTGCGCCTACTTTTCAGCTACTGGGCTAAGATTTGAAACAAACGATCGGTGGGAATGCAGCTTTCAGGGGAGGCCACTTCCAAGCCTCTCGGAGGTCATGGGGCCGAACGGCGACCGTCAAAGCACTCGGTTTCGCTCCAGCAGTAGGCCTTTATTGACTAAATTGTAACATGACAACCTATGTGACTTTGGCAGGACCTTTTAGCGCTTACTTTTGAGCTAGTTGGCTAAGATTTGAAACAAACGATCGGTGGGATTCCAGATTTCAGGGGAGGCCTCCCCCGAGTCTCTGGATGGCTGTGGGGCCGAACGGTGAGCGTCAAAGCACTCGGTTTCTCTCCAGTCGTAGGCCTTTAATGACGAAATTGTAACATGACGAACTTTGTGATTTTGGCAGGACTTTTTAGCGCCTACTTTTCAGCTACTGGGCTAAGATTTAAAACAAACGATCGGTGGGAATCCAGATTTCAGGGGGGGCCTCTTCCAAGTCTCTTGGAGGTCGTGGGGCCAAACGGCGAGCGTCAAAGCACTCGGTTTCGCTCCAGTAGTAGGCCTTTATTGACTAAATTGTAACATGACGACCTATGTGATTTTGGCAGGACTTTTTTGCGCCTACTTTTCAGCTACTGGGCTAAGATTTGAAACAAACGATCGGTGGGAATCAAGCTTTCAGGGGAGGCCTCCCCTGAGTCTCTGGACGGCTGTGGGGCTGAGCGGCGAGCCTTAAAGCACTCAGTTTCGGTCCAGTAATAGGCCTTTATTGACTAAATTGTAACATGACGACCTATGTGATTTTGGCAGGACTTTTTAGCGCTTACGTTTGAGCTAGTGGGATAAGATTTAAAACAAACGATCAGTGGGAATCCATCTTTCAGGGGAGGCCTACCCCGAGTCTCTGGACTGCTGTGGGGCCGAGCGGCGACCGTTAAAGCACTCAGTTTCGCTCGAGTACCATGACGACCGATTTGACTTCGGCACGACTTTAGGTCGCTTAATTTCAGCGTAGCGGGCTAGGAATTCACACAGACAAGCCTTGGGAATCCAGCTTTCAAGGGAGGCCTCTTCCAAGCCTCTCGGAGCTTGTGGGGCTGAACGGCGAGCGTCGAAGCACTCTGTTTCGCTCCAGTCGTAGGCCTTTAATGACTAAATTGTAACATGACGACCTATGTGACTTTGGCAAGACTTTTTAGTGCTTACTTTTGAGCTAGTGGGCTAAGATTTGAAACAAACGATCGGTGGGAATCCAGCTTTCAGGGGAGGCCTCCCCCGAGTCTCTGGACAGCTGTGGGGCCGAACGACGAGCGTCAAAGCACTCGTTTTCGCTCCAGTAGTGGGCCTTTATTGACTAAATTGTAACATGACGACCTATGTGATTTTGGCAGGACTTTTTTGCGCCTACTTTTCAGCTACTGGGCTAAGATTTGAAACAAACGATCGGTGGGAATCCAGCTTTCAGGGGAGGCCTCTTCCAAGCCTCTTGGAGGTCGTGGACCCGAACGGCGAGCGTCAAAGCACTCGGTTTCGCTCCAGTAGTAGGCCTTTATTGACTAAATTGTAACATGACAACTTATGTGACTTTGGCAGGACTTTTTAGCGCTTACTTTTTACCTAGTGCGCTAAGATTTGAAACAAACGATCTGTGGGAATCCAGCTTTCAGGGGAGTCCTCCCCCGAGTCTCTGGACGGCTGTGGGGCCGAGCGGCGAGCTTTAAAGCACTCAGTTTCGCTCGAGTACCATGACGACCGATTTGACTTCGGCATGACTTTAGGGTCGCTTAATTTCAGCCTAGCGGGCTATGAATTCACACAGACAATCCTTGGGAATCCAGCTTTCAGGGGAGGCCACTTCCAAGCCTCTCAGAGGTCGTGGGGCCTAACGGCGAGCGTCAAAGCACTCGGTTTCGGTCCAGTAGGAGGCCTTTATTGACTAAATTGTAACATGATGACCTATGTGATTTTGGCAGGACTTTTTAGCGCCTACTTTTCAGCTACTGGGCTAAGATTTGAAACAAACCATCGGTGGGAATCCAGCTTTCAGGGGAGGCTTCTTCCAAGCCTCTCGGAGGTTGTGGGGCCGAACGGCGAGCGTTAAAGCACTCAGTTTCGCTCCAGTAGTAGGCCTTTATTGACTAAATTGTACCATGACGACCTATGTGATTTTGGCAGGACTTTTTAACGCCTACTTTTCAGCTACTGGGCGAAGATTTGAAACAAACGATCGGTGGGAATCCAGCTTTCAGGGGAGGCCTCTTCCAAGCCTCTCGGAGGTCGTGGGGCATAACGGCGAGCGTCAAAGCACTCGTTTTCGGTCCAGTAGTAGGCCTTTATTGACTAAATTGTAACATGACAACCTATGTGACTTTGGCAGGACTTTTTAGCGCTTACTTTTCACCGAGTGCGCTAAGATTTGAAACAAACGATGGGTGGGAATCCAGCTTTCAGGGGAGTCCTCCCCCGAGTCTCTGGACGGCTGTGTGGCCGAGCGGCGACCGTTAAAGCACTCGGTTTCGCTCTAGTACCATGACGACCAATTTGACTTCGGCACGACTTTAGGTCGCTTAATTTCAGTCTAGCGGGCTAGGAATTCACACAGACAAGCCTTGGGAATCCACCCTTCAAGGGAGGCCTCTTCCAAGCCTCTCAAAGCTCGTGGGGCCGAACGGCGAGCGTCGAAGCACTCGGTTTCGCTCCAGTAGTAACCCTTTATTGACTAAATTGTAACATCACAACCTACGTGATTTTGGCAGGACTTTTTAGCGCCTACTTTTCAGCTACTGGGCTAAGATTTGAAACAAACGATCGGTGGGAATCCAGCTTTCATGGGAGGCCTCCCCCGAGTCTCTGGACGGCTGTGGGGCCGAGCGGCAAGCGTAATAGCACTCAGTTTCGCTCGAGTACCATGACGACCGATTTGACTTCGGCACAACTTTAGGTCGCTTAATTTCAGCCGAGCGGGCTAGGAATTAACACAGACAAGCCTTGGGAATCCAGCTTTCAAGGGAGGCCTCTTCCAAGCCTCTCGGAGCTTGTGGGGCCGAACGGCGAGCGTCAAAGCACTCGGTTTCGCTTCAGTAGTAGGCCTTTATTGACTAAATTGTAACATGACAACCTATGTGACTTTGGCAGGACTTTTTAGCGCTTACTTTTGAGCTAGTGGGCTAAGATTTGAAACAAACGATCGGTGGGAATCCAGCTTTCAGGTTAGTCCTCCCCCGAGTCTCTGGACGGCTGTGTGGCCGAGCGGCGACCGTTAAAGCACTCAGTTTCGCTCGAGGTCGCTTAATTTCAGCCTTGCGGGCTAGGAATTCACACAGACAAGCCTTGGGAATCCAGCTTTCAAGGGAGGCCTCTTCCAAGCCTCTCGGACGTCCTGGGGCCGAACGGCGAGCGTCAAAGCACTCTGTTTCGCTCCAGTAGGAGGCCTTTATTGACTAAATTGTAACATGACAACCTATGTGACTTTGGCAGGACGTTTTAGCGCTTACTTCTGACCTAGTGTGCTAAGATTTGAAATAAACGATCGGTGGGAATCCAGCTTTCAGGGGAGTCCTCCCCCGAGTCTCTGGACGGCTGTGGGGCAGAGTGGCGAGCGTTAAAGCACTCAGTTTCGGTCCAGTAGTAGGCCTTTATTTACTAAATTGTAACATGACGACCTATGTGATTTTGGCAGGACTTTTTAGCGCCTACTTTTCAGTTACTGGGCGAAGATTTGAAACAAACGATCGGTGGGAATCCAGCTTTCAGGGGAGGCCTCTTCCAAGCCTCTCGGAGCTCGTGGGGCCGAACGGCGAGCGTCGAAGCACTCTGTTTCGCTCCAGTAGTAACCCTTTATTGACTAAATTGTAACATCACAACCTATGTGATTTTGGCAGGACTTTTTAGCGCCTACTTTTCAGCTACTGGGCTAAGATTTGAAACAAACGATCGGTGGGAATCCAGCTTTCAGGGGAGGCCTCCCCCGAGTCTCTGGACGGCTGTGGGGCCGAGCGGCGAGCGTAATAGCACTCAGTTTCGCTCGAGTACCATGACGACCGATTTGACTTCAGCACAACTTTAGGTCGCTTAATTTCAGCGGAGCGGGCTAGGAATTAACACAGACAAGCCTTGGGAATCCAGCTTTCAAGGGAGACCTCTTCCAAGCCTCTCGGAGCTTGTGGGGCCGAACGGCGACCGTCGAAGCACTCGGTTTCGCTTCAGTAGTAGGCCTTTATTGACTAAATTGTAACATGACAACCTATGTGACTTTGGCAGGACTTTTTAGCGCTTACTTTTGAGCTAGTGGGCTAAGATTTGAAACAAACGATTGGTGGGAATCCAGCTTTCAGGGGAGGCCTCCCCCGAGTCTCTGGACGAATGTGGGGGCGAACGGCGAGCGTCAAAGCACTCTGTTTCTCTCCAGTAGTTGGCCTTTATTGAGTAAATTGTAACAACGACCTATGTGATTTTGGCAGGACTTTTTAGCGCCTACTTTTCAGCTACTGGGCTAAGATTTGAAATAAACGATCGGTGGGAATCCAGCTTTCAGGGGAGGCCTCCCCTGAGTCTCTGGACGGCTGTGGGGCTGAGCGGCGATCGTTAAAGCACTCAGTTTCGGTCCAGTGATATCTTTATTGACTAAATTGTAACATGACGAACTTTGTGATTTTGGCAGGACTTTTTAGCGCCTACTTTTCAGCTACTGGGCTAAGATTTAAAACAAACGATCGGCGGGAATCCAGCTTTCAGGTGGGGCCTCTTCCAAGCCTCTCGGAGCTCGTGGGGCCGAACGGCGAGCGTCGAAGCACTCTGTTTCGCTCCAGTAGTAACCCTTTATTGACTAAATTGTAACATCACAACCTATGTGATTTTGGCAGGACTTTTTAGCGCCTACTTTTCAGCTACTGGGCTAAGATTTGAAACAAACGATCGGTGGGAATCCAGCTTTCAGGGGAGGCCTCCCCCGAATCTCTGGACGGTTGTGGGGCCGAACGGTGAGCGTCAAAGCACTCAGTTTCTCTCCAGTCGTAGGCCTTTATTGACTAAATTGTAACATGACGACCTATGTGAATTTGGCAGGACTTTTTAGTGCCTACTTTTGAACTAGTGGGCTAAGTTTTGAAACAAACGATCGGTGGGAATCCAGCTTTCAGGGGAGGCCTCCCCTGAGTCTCTGGACGGCTGTGGGGCTGAGCGGCGATCGTTAAAGCACTCAGTTTCGGTCCAGTGATATCTTTATTGACTAAATTGTAACATGACGAACTTTGTGATTTTGGCAGGACTTTTTAGCGCCTACTTTTCAGCTACTGGGCTAAGATTTAAAACAAACGATCGGCGGGAATCCAGCTTTCAGGGGGGGCCTCTTCCAAGTCTCTTGGAGGTCGTGGGGCCAAACGGCGAGCGTCAAAGCACTCGGTTTCGCTCCAGTAGTAGGCCTTTATTGACTAAATTGTAACATGACGACCTATGTGATTTTGGCAGGACTTTTTTGCGCCTACTTTTCAGCTACTGGGCTAAGATTTGAAACAAACGATCGGTGGGAATCCAGCTTTCAGGGGAGGCCTCCCCCGAGTCTCTGGACGGCTGTGGGGCCGAGCGGCGAGCGTAATAGCACTCAGTTTCGCTCGAGTACCATGACGACCGATTTGACTTCGGCACAACTTTAGGTCGCTTAATTTCAGCGGAGCGGGCTAGGAATTAACACAGACAAGCCTTGGGAATCCAGCTTTCAAGGGAGACCTCTTCCAAGCCTCTCGGAGCTTTTGGGGCCGAACGGCGACCGTCGAAGCACTCGGTTTCGCTTCAGTAGTAGGCCTTTATTGACTAAATTGTAACATGACAACCTATGTGACTTTGGCAGGACTTTTTAGCGCTTACTTTTGAGCTAGTGGGCTAAGATTTGAAACAAGCGATCGGTGGGAATCCAGCTTTCAGGGGAGGCCTCCCCCGAGTCTCTGGACGGCTGTGGGGGCGAACGGCGAGCGTCAAAGCACTCTGTTTCTCTCCAGTAGTTGGCCTTTATTGAGTAAATTGTAACAACGACCTATGTGATTTTGGCAGGACTTTTTAGCGCCTACTTTTCAGCTACTGGGCTAAGATTTGAAATAAACGATCGGTGGGAATCCAGCTTTCAGGGGAGGCCTCTTTCAAGCCTCTCAGAGGTTGTGGGGCCGAGCGGCGAGCGTCAAAGCACTCGGTTTCGCTCCAGTAGTAGGCCTTTATTGACTAAATTGTAACATGACGACCTATGTGATTTTGGCAGGACTTTTTAGCGCCTACTTTTCAGCTACTGGGCTAAGATTTGAAACAAACGATCGGTGGGAATCCAGCTTTCAGGGGAGGCCTCCCCCGAATCTCTGGACGGTTGTGGGGCCGAACGGTGAGCGTCAAAGCACTCAGTTTCTCTCCAGTCGTAGGCCTTTATTGACTAAATTGTAACATGACGACCTATGTGAATTTGGCAGGACTTTTTAGTGCCTACTTTTGAACTAGTGGGCTAAGTTTTGAAACAAACGATCGATGGGAATCCAGCTTTCAGGGGAGGCCTCCCCTGAGTCTCTGGACGGCTGTGGGGCTGAGCGGCGATCGTTAAAGCACTCAGTTTCGGTCCAGTGATAGGCCTTTATTGACTAAATTGTAACATGACGACCTATGTGATTTTGGCAGGACTTTTTAGCGCTTACGTTTGAGCTAGTGGGCTAAGTTTTGAAACAAACGATCGGTGGGAATCCAGCTTTCAGGGGAGGCCTCCCCCGAGTCTCTGGACGGCTGTGGGGTCCGAGCGGCGAGCGTTAAAGCACTCAGTTTCGCTCGAGTACCATGACGACCGATTTGACTTCGGCACGACTTTAGGTCGCTTAAGTTCAGCCTAGCGGGCTAGGAATTCACACAGACAAGCTTTGGGAATCCAGCTTTCAGGGGACGCTTCTTCCAAGCCTCTCGGAGGTCGTGGGGCCGAACGGCGCGCCTCAAAGCACTCGGTTTCGCTCCAGTAGTAGGCCTTTATTGACTAAATTGTAACATGACGACCTATGTGAATTTGGCAGGACTTTTTATTGCCTACTTTTGAACTAGTGGGCTAAGTTTTGAAACAAACGATCGGTGGGAATCCAGCTTTCAGGGGAGGCCTCCCCCGAGTCTCTGGACGGCTGTGGGGCCGAGCGGCGAGCGTAATAGCACTCAGTTTCGTTCGAGTACCATGACGACCGATTTGACTTCGGCACAACTTTAGGTCGCTTAATTTCAGCGGAGCGGGCTAGGAATTAACACAGACAAGCCTTGGGAATCCAGCTTTCAAGGGAGACCTCTTCCAAGCCTCTCGGAGCTTTTGGGGCCGAACGGCGACCGTCGAAGCACTCGGTTTCGCTTCAGTAGTAGGCCTTTATTGACTAAATTGTAACATGACAACCTATGTGACTTTGGCAGGACTTTTTAGCGCTTACTTTTGAGCTAGTGGGCTAAGATTTGAAACAAGCGATCGGTGGGAATCCAGCTTTCAGGGGAGGCCTCCCCCGAGTCTCTGGACGGCTGTGGGGGCGAACGGCGAGCGTCAAAGCACTCTGTTTCTCTCCAGTAGTTGGCCTTTATTGAGTAAATTGTAACAACGACCTATGTGATTTTGGCAGGACTTTTTAGCGCCTACTTTTCAGCTACTGGGCTAAGATTTGAAATAAACGATCGGTGGGAATCCAGCTTTCAGGGGAGGCCTCTTTCAAGCCTCTCAGAGGTTGTGGGGCCGAGCGGCGAGCGTCAAAGCACTCGGTTTCGCTCCAGTAGTAGGCCTTTATTGACTAAATTGTAACATGACGACCTATGTGATTTTGGCAGGACTTTTTAGCGCCTACTTTTCAGCTACTGGGCTAAGATTTGAAACAAACGATCGGTGGGAATCCAGCTTTCAGGGGAGGCCTCCCCCGAATCTCTGGACGGTTGTGGGGCCGAACGGTGAGCGTCAAAGCACTCAGTTTCTCTCCAGTCGTAGGCCTTTATTGACTAAATTGTAACATGACGACCTATGTGAATTTGGCAGGACTTTTTAGTGCCTACTTTTGAACTAGTGGGCTAAGTTTTGAAACAAACGATCGATGGGAATCCAGCTTTCAGGGGAGGCCTCCCCTGAGTCTCTGGACGGCTGTGGGGCTGAGCGGCGATCGTTAAAGCACTCAGTTTCGGTCCAGTGATAGGCCTTTATTGACTAAATTGTAACATGACGACCTATGTGATTTTGGCAGGACTTTTTAGCGCTTACGTTTGAGCTAGTGGGCTAAGTTTTGAAACAAACGATCGGTGGGAATCCAGCTTTCAGGGGAGGCCTCCCCCGAGTCTCTGGACGGCTGTGGGGCCGAGCGGCGAGCGTTAAAGCACTCAGTTTCGCTCGAGTACCATGACGACCGATTTGACTTCGGCACGACTTTAGGTCGCTTAAGTTCAGCCTAGCGGGCTAGGAATTCACACAGACAAGCTTTGGGAATCCAGCTTTCAGGGGACGCCTCTTCCAAGCCTCTCGGAGGTCGTGGGGCCGAACGGCGCGCCTCAAAGCACTCGGTTTCGCTCCAGTAGTAGGCCTTTATTGACTAAATTGTAACATGACGACCTATGTGAATTTGGCAGGACTTTTTATTGCCTACTTTTGAACTAGTGGGCTAAGTTTTGAAACAAACGATCGGTGGGAATCCAGCTTTCAGGGGAGCCCTCCCCTGAGTCTCTGGACGGCTGTGGGCCTGAGCGGCGATCGTTAAAGCACTCAGTTTCGGTCCAGTGATATGCCTTTATTGACTAAATTGTAACATGACGAACTTTGTGATTTTGGCAGGACTTTTTAGCGCCTACTTTTCAGCTACTGGGCTAAGATTTAAAACAAACGATCGGCGGGAATCCAGCTTTCAGGGGGGGCCTCTTCCAAGTCTCTTGGAGGTCGTGGGGCCAAACGGCGAGCATCAAAGCACTCGGTTTTCGCTCCAGTAGTAGGCCTTTATTGACTAAATTGTAACATGACGACCTATGTGATTTTGGCAGGACTTTTTTGCGCCTACTTTTCAGCTACTGGGCTAAGATTTGAAACAAAACCATCGGTGGGAATCCAGCTTTCAGGGGAGGCCTCCCCCGAGTCTCTGGACGGCTGTGGGGCCGAGCGGCGAGCGTAATAGCACTCAGTTTCGCTCGAGTACCATGACGACCGATTTGACTTCGGCACAACTTTAGTTCGCTTAATTTCAGCGGAGCGGGCTAGGAATTAACACAGACAAGCCTTGGGAATCCAGCTTTCAAGGGAGACCTCTTCCAAGCCTCTCGGAGCTTGTGGGGCCGAACGGCGACCGTCGAAGCACTCGGTTTCGCTTCAGTAGTAGGCCTTTATTGACTAAATTGTAACATGACAACCTATGTGACTTTGGCAGGACTTTTTAGCGCTTACTTTTGAGCTAGTGGGCTAAGATTTGAAACAAACGATCGGTGGGAATCCAGCTTTCAGGGGAGGCCTCCCCCGAGTCTCTGGACGGCTGTGGGGGCGAACGGCGAGCGTCAAAGCACTCTGTTTCTCTCCAGTAGTTGGCCTTTATTGAGTAAATTGTAACAACGACCTATGTGATTTTGGCAGGACTTTTTAGCGCCTACTTTTCAGCTACTGGGCTAAGATTTGAAATAAACGATCGGTGGGAATCCAGCTTTCAGGGGAGGCCTCTTTCAAGCCTCTCAGAGGTTGTGGGGCCGAGCGGCGAGCGTCAAAGCACTCGGTTTCGGTCCAGTAGGAGGCCTTTATTGACTAAATTGTAACATGATGACCTATGTGATTTTGGCAGGACTTTTTAGCGCCTACTTTTCAGCTACTGGGCTAAGATTTGAAACAAACCATCGGTGGGAATCCAGCTTTCAGGGGAGGCTTCTTCCAAGCCTCTCGGAGGTTGTGGGGCCGAACGGCGAGCGTTAAAGCACTCAGTTTCGCTCTAGTAGTAGGCCTTTATTGACTAAATTGTACCATGACGACCTATGTGATTTTGGCAGGACTTTTTAGCGCCAACTTTTCAGCTACTGGGCGAAGATTTGAAACAAACGATCGGTGGGAATCCAGCTTTCAGGGGAGGCCTCTTCCAAGCCTCTCGGAGGTCGTGGGGCATAACGGCGAGCGTCAAAGCACTCGGTTTCGCTCCAGTAGTAACCCTTTATTGACTAAATTGTAACATGACAACCTATGTGACTTTGGCAGGACTTTTTAGCGCTTACTTTTGAGCTAGTGGGCTACGATTTGAAACAAACGATCGGTGGGAATCCAGCTTTCAGGGGAGGCCTCCCCCGAGTCTCTGGACGGCTGTGGGGACGAACGGCGAGCGTCAAAGCACTCGGTTTCTCTCCAGTAGTAGGCCTTTATTGAGTAAATTGTAACCTGACGACCTATGTGATTTTGGCAGGACCTTTTTAGCGCCTACTTTTCAGCTACTGGGCTAAGATTTGAAACAAACGATCGGTGGGAATCCACCTTTCGGGGGAGGCCTCCCCCGAGTCTCTGGACGGCTGTGGGGCCGAGCGGCGAGCGTTAAAGCTCTCAGTTTCGGTCAAGTAATAGGCCTTTATTGACTAAATTGTAACATGACGACCTATGTGATTTTGGCAGGACTTTTTAGCGCTTACGTTTGAGCTAGTGGGCTAAGATTTAAAACAAACGATCGGTGGGAATCCAACTTTCAGGGGAGGCCTCCCCCGAGTCTCTGGACGGCTGTGGTGGCCGAGCGGCGAGCGTTTAAAGCACTCTGTTTCGCTCGAGTACCATGACGACCGATTTGACTTCGGCACGACTTTAGGTCGCTTACGTTCAGCCGAGCGGGCTAGGAATTCACACAGACAAGCCTTGGGAATCCAGCTTTCAGGGGACGCCTCTTCCAAGCCTCTCGGAGGTCGTGGGGCCGAACGGCGCGCGTCAAAGCACTCGGTTTCGCTCCAGTAGTAGGCCTTTATTGACTAAATTGTAACATGACGACCTATGTGATTTTGGCAGGACTTTTTTGCGCCTACTTTTCAGCTACTGGGCTAAGATTTAAAACAAACGATCGGTGGGAATCCAGCTTTCAGGGGAGGCCTCCCCTGAATCTCTGGACGGCTGTGGGGGCGAGCGTTTAAAGCACTCAGTTTCGGTCCTGTAATAGGCCTTTATTGACTAAATTGTAACATGACGACCTATGTGATTTTGGCAGGACTTTTTAGCGCTTACGTTTTGAGCTAGTGCGCTAAGATTTGAAACAAACGATGGGTGGGAATCCAGCTTTCAGGTTAGTCCTCCCCCGAGTCTCTGGACGGCTGTGGGGCCGAGCGGCGAGCGTTTAAGCACTCAGTTTCGGTCCAGTAGGAGGCCTTTATTGGCTAAATTGTAACATGACGACCTATGTGATTTTGGCAGGACTTTTTAGCGCCTACTTTTCAGCTACTGGGCTAAGATTTGAAACAAACGATCGGTGGGAATGCAGCTTTCAGGGGAGGCCTCTTCCAAGCCTCTCGGAGGTCATGGGGCCGAACGGCGACCGTCAAAGCACTCGGTTTCGCTCCAGCAGTAGGCCTTTATTGACTAAATTGTAACATGACAACCTATGTGACTTTTGGCAGGACTTTTAGCGCTAACTTTTCAGCTACT
>NW_026904116.1:0-122588 GCF_024500275.1 Phycodurus eques | reverse complement strand
CATCCATCCAGATACTCGGGGGAGGACTCCCCTGAAAGCTGGATTCCCACCGATAATGTGTTTCAAATCTTAGCCCACTAGCTAAAAAGTAAGCGTTAAAAAGTCCTGCCAAAATCACATAGGTCGTCATGTTACAATTTATTCAATAAAGGCCTACTACTGGACCGAAACTGAGTGCTTTAACGCTCGCCGCTCGGCCCCAAAGCCGTCCAGAGACTCGGGGGAGGACTCCCCTGAAAGCTGGATTCCCACCGATCGTTTGTTTCAAATCTTAGCGCACTAGGTCAAAAGTAAGCGCTAAAAAGTCCTGCCAAAATCACATAGGTCGTCATGTTACAATTTAGTCAATAAAGGCCTAAGACTGGAGCGAAACCGAGTGCTTTGACGCTCGCCGTTAGGCCCCACAACCTCTGAGAGGCTTGGAAGTGGCCTCCCCTGAAAGCTGGATTCCCAAGGCTTGTCTGTGTAAATTCCTAGCCCGCTAGGCAGAAATTAGGCGACCTAAAGTCGTGCCGAAGTCAAATCGGTCGTCATGGTACTCGAGCGAAACCGAGTGCTTTGACGCTCGCCGTTTGGGCCCACGACCTCCGAGAGGCTTGGAAGCGGCCTCCCCTAAAAGCTGGATTCCCACCGATCGTTTTTCTCAAATCTTAGCCCACTAGCTCAAAGGTAGGCGCTAAAAAGTCTTGCCAAAGTCACATAGGTAGTCATGTTACAATTTCGTCAATAAAGGCCTCCTACTGGACCGAAACTGAGTGCTTTAACGCTCGCTGTTCGGCCCCACGACCTCCGAGAAGCTTGGAAGAGGCCTCCCCTGAAAGCTGGATTCCCAAGGATTGTCTGTGTGAATTCCTAGCCCGCTAGGCTGAAATTAAGCGACCTAAAGTCGTGCCGAAGTCAAATCGGTCGTCATGGTACTCGAGCGAAACTGAGTGCTTTAACGCTCGCCGCTCGGCCCCACAGCCGTCCAGAGACTCGGGGGAGGACTACCCGGAAAGCTGGATTCCCACCGATCGTTTGTTTCAAATCTTAGCGCACTAGGTCAAAAGTAAGCGCTAAAACGTCCTGCCAAAGTCACATAGGTTGTCATGTTACAATTTAGTCAATATAGGCCTCCTACTGGAGCGAAACCGAGTGCTTTGACCCTCGCCGTTCGGCCCCACGACCTCCGAGAGGCTTGGAAGAGGCCTCCCCTGAAAGCTGGATTCCCACCGATCGTTTGTTTAAAATCTTAGCCCAGTAGCTGAAAAGTAGGCGCTAAAAAGTCCTGCCAAAATCACATCGGTCGTCATGTTACAATTTAGTCAATAAAGGCCTACTACTGGAGCGAAACCGAGTGCTTTGACGCTCGCCGTTCGGCCTCACGACCTCTGAGAGGCTTGGAAGAGTTCTCCCCTGAAAGCTGGATTCCCAAGGATTGTCTGTGTGAATTCCTAGCCCGCTAGGCTGAAATTAAGCGACCTAAAGTCGTGCCGAAGTCAAATCGGTCGTCATGGTACTCGAGCGAAACTGAGTGCTTTAACGCTCGCCGTTCGGCCCCACATCCGTCCAGATACTCGGGGGAGGACTCCCCTGAAAGCTGGATTCCCACCAATAATGTGTTTCAAATCTTAGCCCACTAGCTCAAAAGTAAGCGCTAAAAAGTCCTGCCAAAATACCATAGGTCGTCATGTTACAATTTATTTAATAAAGGCCTACTACTGGACCGAAACTGAGTGCTTTAACGCTCGCCGCTCGGCCCCAAAGCCGTCCAGAGACTCGGGGGAGGACTCCCCTGAAAGCTGGATTCCCATTGATCGTTTGTTTCAAATCTTAGCGCACTAGGTCAAAAGTAAGCGCTAAAAAGTCCTGCCAAAGTCACATAGGTTGTCATGTTACAATTTAGTCAATAAAGGCCTAAGACTGGAGCGAAACCGAGTGCTTTGACGCTCGCCGTTAGGCCCCACAACCTCTGAGAGGCTTGGAAGTGGCCTCCCCTGAAAGCTGGATTCCCAAGGCTTGTCTGTGTGAATTCCTAGCCCGCGAGGCAGAAATTAGGCGACCAAAAGTCGTGCCGAAGTCAAATCGGTCGTCATGGTACTCGAGCGAAACCGAGTGCTTTGACGCTCGCCGTTCGGGCCCACGACCTCCGAGAGGCTTGGAAGCGGCCTCCCCTAAAAGCTGGATTCCCACCGACCATTTTTCTCAAATCTTAGCACACTAGCTCAAAGGTAGGCGCTAAAAAGTCTTGCCAAAGTCACATAGGTAGTCATGTTACAATTTAGTCAATAAAGGCCTCCTACTGGACCGAAACTGAGTTCTTTAACGCTCGCTGTTCGGCCCCACGACCTCCGAGAGGCTTGGAAGAGGCCTCCCCTGAAAGCTGGATTCCCAAGGATTGTCTGTGTGAATTCCTAGCCCGCTAGGCTGAAATTAAGCGACCTAAAGTCGTGCCGAAGTCAAATCGGTCGTCATGGTACTCGAGCGAAACTGAGTGCTTTAACGCTCGCCGCTCGGCCCCACAGCCGTCCAGAGACTCGGGGGAGGACTACCCGGAAAGCTGGATTCCCACCGATCGTTTGTTTCAAATCTTAGCGCACTAGGTCAAAAGTGAACGCTAAAACGTCCTGCCAAAGTCACATAGGTTGTCATGTTACAATTTAGTCAATATAGGCCTCCTACTGGAGCGAAACCGAGTGCTTTGACACTCGCCGTTCGGCCCCACGACCTCCGAGAGGCTTGGAAGAGGCCTCCCCTGAAAGCTGGATTCCCACCGATCGTTTGTTTCAAATCTTAGCCCACTAGCTCAAAACTAGGCGCTAAAATGTCCTGCCAAAGTCACATAGGTCATCATGTTACAATTTATTCAATAAAGGCCTCCTACTGGAGAGAAACCAAGTGCTTTGACGCTCGCCGTTCGGCCCCACAGCTGTCCAGAGACTCGGGGGAGGCCTCCCCTGAAAGCTGTATTCCCACCGATCGTTTGTTTAAAATCTTAGCCCAGTAGCTGAAAAGTAGCCGCTCAGAAGTCCTGCCAAAATCACATAGGTCGTCATGTTACAATTTAGCCAATAAAGGCCTCCTACTGGACCGAAACTGAGTGCTTTAACGCTCGCCGCTCTGCCCCACAGCCGTCCAGAGTCTCGGGGGAGGCCTCCCCTGAAAGCTGGATTCCCACCGATCGTTTGTTTCAAATCTTAGCCCACTAGCTCAAACGTAGGCGCTAAAAAGTCTTGCCAAAGTCACATAGGTCGTCATGTTACAATTTAGTCAATAAAGGCCGACTACTGGAGAGAAACTGAGTGCTTTAACGCTCGCCGTTCGGCCCCACAACCTCCGAGAGGCTTGGAAGAGGCCTCCCCTGACAGCTGGATTCCCACCGATCGTTTGTTTCAAATCTTCGCCCAGTAACTGAAAAGTAGGCGCTAAAAAGTCCTGCCAAAATCACATCGGTCGTCATGTTACAATTTAGTCAATAAAGGCCTACTACTGGAGCGAAACCGAGTGCTTTGACGCTCGCCGTTCGGCCTCACGACCTCTGAGAGGCTTGGAAGAGTTCTCCCCTGAAAGCTGGATTCCCAAGGATTTTCTGTGTGAATTCCTAGCCCGCTAGGCTGAAATTAAGCGACCTAAAGTCGTGCCGAAGTCAAATCGGTCGTCATGGTACTCGAGCGAAACTGAGTGCTTTAACGCTCGCCGTTCGGCCCCACATCCGTCCAGATACTCGGGGGAGGACTCCCCTGAAAGCTGGATTCCCACCGATAATGTGTTTCAAATCTTAGCCCACTAGCTCAAAAGTAAGCGCTAAAAAGTCCTGCCAAAATCACATAGGTCGTCATGTTACAATTTATTCAATAAAGGCCTACTACTGGACCGAAACTGAGTGCTTTAACGCTCGCCGCTCGGCCCCACCGCCGTCCAGAGACTCGGGGGAGGACTACCCGGAAAGCTGGATTCCCACCGATCGTTTGTTTCAAATCTTAGCGCACTAGGTCAAAAGTAAGCGCTAAAACGTCCTGCCAAAGTCACATAGGTTGTCATGTTACAATTTAGTCAATATAGGTCTCCTACTGGAGCGAAACCGAGTGCTTTGACGCTCGCCGTTCGGCCCCACGACCTCCGAGAGGCTTGGAAGAGGCCTCCCCTGAAAGCTGGATTCCCACCGATCGTTCGTTTAAAATCTTAGCCCAGTAGCTGAAAAGTAGGCGCTAAGAAGTCCTGCCAAAATCACATAGGTCGTCATGTTACAATTTATTCAATAAAGGCCTACTACTGGACCGAAACTGAGTGCTTTAACGCTCGCCGCTCGGCCCCACAGCCGTCCAGAGACTCGGGTGAGGCTTCCCCTGAAAGCTGGATTCCCACCGATCGTTTGTTTCAAATCTTCGCCCAGTAGCTGAAAAGTAGGCGCTAAAAAGTCCTGCCAAAGTCACATAGGTCGTCATGTTACAATTTAGTCAATAAAACCCTACTACTGGAGCGAAACAGAGTGCTTTGACGCTCGCCGTTCGGCCTCACGAGCTCCGAGAGGCTTGGAAGAGGCCTCACTTGAAAGCTGGATTCCCAAGGCTTGTTTGTGTAAATTCCTAGCCCGCTAGGTAGAAATTAAGCGACCTAAAGTCGTGCCGAAGTCAAATCGGTCGTCATGGTACTCGAGCGAAACTGAGTGCTTTAACGCTCGCCGCTCGGCCCCACAGCCGTCCAGAGACTCGGGTGAGGCTTCCCCTGAAAGCTGGATTCCCACCGATCGTTTGTTTCAAATCTTAGCCCACTAGCTCAAAACTAGGCGCTAAAATGTCCTGCCAAAGTCACATAGGTCGTCATGTTACAATTTATTCAATAAAGGCCTACTACTGGAGAGAAACCAAGTGCTTTGACGCTCGCCGTTCGGCCCCACAGCTGTCCAGAGACTCGGGGGAGGCCTCCCCTGAAAGCTGTATTCCCACCGATCGTTTGTTTAAAATCTTAGCCCAGTAGCTGAAAAGTAGGCGCTAAGAAGTCCTGCCAAAATCACATAGGTCGTCATGTTACAATTTAGCCAATAAAGGCCTCCTACTGGACCGAAACTGAGTGCTTTAACGCTCGCCGCTCGGCCCCACAGCCGTCCAGAGTCTCGGGGGAGGCCTCCCCTGAAAGCTGGATTCCCACCGATCGTTTGTTTCAAATCTTAGCCCACTAGCTCAAACGTAGGCGCTAAAAAGTCTTGCCAAAGTCACATAGGTCGTCATGTTACAATTTAGTCAATAAAGGCCGACTACTGGAGAGAAACTGAGTGCTTTAACGCTCGCCGTTCGGCCCCACAACCTCCGAGAGGCTTGGAAGAGGCCTCCCCTGAAAGCTGGATTCCCACCGATCGTTTGTTTCAAATCTTCGCCCAGTAACTGAAAAGTAGGCGCTAAAAAGTCCTGCCAAAATCACATCGGTCGTCATGTTACAATTTAGTCAATAAAGGCCTACTACTGGAGCGAAACCGAGTGCTTTGACGCTCGCCGTTCGGCCTCACGACCTCTGAGAGGCTTGGAAGGGTTCTCCCCTGAAAGCTGGATTCCCAAGGATTGTCTGTGTGAATTCCTAGCCCGCTAGGCTGAAATTAAGCGACCTAAAGTCGTGCCGAAGTCAAATCGGTCGTCATGGTACTCGAGCGTAACTGAGTGCTTTAACGCTCGCCGTTCAGCCCCACATCCGTCCAGATACTCGGGGGAGGACACCCCTGAAAGCTGGATTCCCACCGATAATGTGTTTCAAATCTTAGCCCACTAGCTCAAAAGTAAGCGCTAAAAAGTCCTGCCAAAGTCACATAGGTTGTCATGTTACAATTTAGTCAATAAAGGCCTAAGACTGGAGCGAAACCGAGTGCTTTGACGCTCGCCGTTCGGGCCCACGACCTCCGAGAGGCTTGGAAGAAGCCTCACTTGAAAGCTGGATTCCCAAGGCTTGTTTGTGTAAATTCCTAGCCCGCTAGGTAGAAATTAAGCGACCTAAAGTCGTGCCGAAGTCAAATCGGTCGTCATGGTACTCGAGCGAAACTGAGTGCTTTAACGCTCGCCGCTCGGCCCCACAGCCGTCCAGAGACTCGGGGGAGGACTCCCCTGAAAGCTGGATTCCCACCGATCGTTTGTTTCAAATCTTAGCGCACTAGGTCAAAAGTAAGCGCTAAAAAGTCCTGCCAAAATCACATAGGTCGTCATGTTACAATTTACTCAATAAAGGCCTCCTACTGGACCGAAACTGAGTGCTTTAACGATCGCCGCTCGGCCCCACAGCCGTCCAGAGACTCGGGTGAGGCTTCCCCTGAAAGCTGGATTCCTACCGATCGTTTGTTTCAAATCTTAGCCCACTAGCTCAAAACTAAGCGCTAAAATGTCCTGCCAAAGTCACATAGGTCGTCATGTTACAATTTAGTCAATAAAGGCCTACTACTGGAGAGAAACCAAGTGCTTTAACGCTCGCCGCTCGGCCCCAAAGCCGTCCAGAGACTCGGGGGAGGACTCCCCTGAAAGCTGGATTCCCACCGATCGTTTGTTTCAAATCTTAGCCCACTAGCTCAAAAGTAAGCGCTAAAAAGTATTGCCAAAGTCACATAGGTCGTCATGTTACAATTTAGTCAATAAAGGCCTACTACTGGAGCGAAACCGAGTGCTTTGACGCTCGCCGATAGGACCCACGACCTCTGAGAGGCTTGGAAGTGGCTTCCCCTGAAATCTGGATTCCCAAGGATTGTCTGTGTGAATTCCTAGCCCGCTAGGCTGAAATTAAGCGACCTAAATTCGTGCCGAAATCAAATCGGTCGTCATGGTACTCGAGCGAAACTGAGTGCTTTAACGCTCGCCGTTCGGCCCCACATCCGTCCAGATAGTCGGGGGAGGACTCCCCTGAAAGCTGGATTCCCACCGATAATGTGTTTCAAATCTTAGCCCACTAGCTCAAAAGTAAGCGCTAAAAAGTCCTGCCAAAATCACATAGGTCGTCATGTTACAATTTATTCAATAAAGGCCTACTACTGGACCGAAACTGAGTGCTTTAACGCTCGCCGCACGGCCCCAAAGCCGTCCAGAGACTCGGGGGAGGACTCCCCTGAAAGCTGGATTCCCAAGGCTTGTCTGTGTAAATTCCTAGCCCGCTAGGCAGAAATTAGGCGACCTAAAGTCGTGCCGAAGTCAAATCGGCCGTCATGGTACTCGAGCGAAACCGAGTGCTTTGACGCTCGCCGTTCGGGCCCACGACCTCCGAGAGGCTTGGAAGCGGCCTCCCCTAAAAGCTGGATTCCCACCGATCGTTTTTCTCAAATCTTAGCCCACTAGCTCAAAGGTAGGCGCTAAAAAGTCTTGCCAAAGTCACATAGGTAGTCATGTTACAATTTAGTCAATAAAGGCCTCCTACTGGACCGAAAGTGAGTGCTTTAACGCTCGCTGTTCGGCCCCACGACGTCCGAGAGGCTTGGAAGAGGCCTCCCCTGAAAGCTGGATTCCCAAGGATTGTCTGTGTGAATTCCTAGCCCGCTAGGCTGAAATTAAGCGACCTAAAGTCGTGCCGAAGTCAAATCGGTCGTCATGGTACTCGAGCGAAACTGAGTGCTTTAACGCTCGCCGCTCGGCCCCACAGCCGTCCAGAGACTCGGGGGAGGACTACCCAGAAAGCTGGATTCCCACCGATCGTTTGTTTCAAATCTTAGCGCACTAGGTCAAAAGTAAGCGCTAAAACGTCCTGCCAAAGTCACATAGGTTGTCATGTTACAATTTAGTCAATATAGGCCTCCTACTGGACCGAAACCAAGTGCTTTGACGATCGCCGTTCGGCCCCACGACCTCAGAGAGGCTTGGAAGAGGCCTCCCCTGAAAGCTGGATTCCCACCGATCGTTTGTTTAAAATCTTAGCCCAGTAGCTGAAAAGTAGGCGCTAAGAAGTCCTGCCAAAATCACATAGGTCGTCATGTTACAATTTAGCCAATAAAGGCCTCCTACTGGACCGAAACTGAGTGCTTTAACGCTCGCCTCGCCGCTCGGCCCCACAGCCGTCCAGAGTCTCGGGGGAGGCCTCCCCTGAAAGCTGGATTCCCACCGATCATTTGTTTCAAATCTTAGCCCACTAGCTCAAACGTAGGTGCTAAAAAGTCTTGCCAAAGTCACATAGGTCGTCATGTTACAATTTAGTCAATAAAGGCCGACTACTGGAGAGAAACTGAGTGCTTTAACGCTCGCCGTTCGGCCCCACAACCTCCGAGAGGCTTGGAAGAGGCCTCCCCTGAAAGCTGGATTCCCACCGATCGTTTGTTTCAAATCTTCGCCCAGTAACTGAAAAGTAGGCGCGAAAAAGTCCTGCCAAAATCACATCGGTCGTCATGTTACAATTTAGTCAAAAAAGGCCTACTACTGGAGCGAAACCGAGTGCTTTGACGCTCGCCGTTCGGCCTCACGACCTCTGAGAGGCTTGGAAGAGTCCTCCCCTGAAAGCTGGATTCCCAAGGATTGTCTGTGTGAATTCCTAGCCCGCTAGGCTGAAATTAAGCGACCTAAAGTCGTGCCGAAGTCAAATCGGTCGTCATGGTACTCGAGCGAAACTGAGTGCTTTAACGCTCACCGTTCGGCCCCACATCCGTCCAGATACTCGGGGGAGGACTCCCCTGAAAGCTGGATTCCCACCGATAATGTGTTTCAAATCTTAGCCCACTAGCTCAAAAGTAAGCGCTAAAAAGTCCTGCCAAAATCACATAGGTCGTCATGTTACAATTTATTCAATAAAGGCCTACTACTGGACCGAAACTGAGTGCTTTAACGCTCGCCGCTCGGCCCCAAAGCCGTCCAGAGACTCGGGGGAGGACTCCCCTGAAAGCTGGATTCCCACCGATCGTTTGTTTCAAATCTTAGCGCACTAGGTCAAAAGTAAGCGCTAAAAAGTCCTGCCAAAGTCACATAGGTTGTCATGTTACAATTTAGTCAATAAAGGCCTAAGACTGGAGCGAAACCGAGTGCTTTGACGCTCGCCGTTCGGGCCCACGACCTCCGAGAGGCTTGGAAGAGGCCTCCCCTGATAGCTGGATTCCCACCGATCGTTTGTTTCAAATCTTCGCCCAGTAACTGAAAAGTAGGCGCGAAAAAGTCCTGCCAAAATCACATCGGTCGTCATGTTACAATTTAGTCAAAAAAGGCCTACTACTGGAGCGAAACCGAGTGCTTTGACGCTCGCCGTTCGGCCTCACGACCTCTGAGAGGCTTGGAAGAGTTCTCCCCTGAAAGCTGGATTCCCAAGGATTGTCTGTGTGAATTCCTAGCCCGCTAGGCTGAAATTAAGCGACCTAAAGTCGTGCCGAAGTCAAATCGGTCGTCATGGTACTCGAGCGAAACTGAGTGCTTTAACGCTCGCCGTTCGGCCCCTCATCCGTCCAGATACTCGGGGGAGGACTCCCCTGAAAGCTGGATTCCCACCGATAATGTGTTTCAAATCTTAGCCCACTAGCTCAAAAGTAAGCGCTAAAAAGTCCTGCCAAAATCACATAGGTCGTCATGTTACAATTTATTCAATAAAGGCCTACTACTGGACCGAAACTGAGTGCTTTAACGCTCGCCGCTCGGCCCCAAAGCCGTCCAGAGACTCGGGGGAGGACTCCCCTGAAAGCTGGATTCCCACCGATCGTTTGTTTCAAATCTTAGTGCACTAGGTCAAAAGTAAGCGCTAAAAAGTCCTGCCAAAGTCACATAGGTTGTCATGTTACAATTTAGTCAATAAAGGCCTAAGACTGGAGCGAAACCGAGTGCTTTGACGCTCGCCGTTCGGGCCCACGACCTCCGAGAGGCTTGGAAGAGGCCTCCCCTGATAGCTGGATTCCCAAGGCTTGTTTGTGTAAATTCCTAGCCCGCTAGGTAGAAATTAAGCGAACTAAAGTCGTGCCGAAGTCAAATCGGTCGTCCTGGTACTTGAGCGAAACTGAGTGCTTTAACGCTCGCCGCTCAGCCCCACAGCCGTCCAGAGACTCGGGGGAGGACTCCCCTGAAAGCTGGATGCCCACCGATCGTTTGTTTCAAATCTTAGCGCACTAGGTCAAAAGTAAGCGCTAAAAAGTCCTGCCAAAATCACATAGGTCGTCATGTTACAATTTACTCAATAAAGGCCTCCTACTGGACCGAAACTGAGTGCTTTAACGCTCGCCGCTCGGCCCCACAGCCGTCCAGAGACTCGGGTGAGGCTTCCCCTGTAAGCTGGATTCCCACCGATCGTTTGTTTCAAATCTTAGCGCACTAGGTCAAAAGTAAGCGCTAAAAAGTCCTGCCAAAATCACATAGGTCGTCATGTTACAATTTACTCAATAAAGGCCTCCTACTGGACCGAAACTGAGTGCTTTAACGCTCGCCGCTCGGCCCCACAGCCGTCCAGAGACTCGGGTGAGGCTTCCCCTGAAAGCTGGATTCCCACCGATCGTTTGTTTCAAATCTTAGCCCACTAGCTCAAAACTAGGCGCTAAAATGTCCTGCCAAAGTCACATAGGTCGTCATGTTACAATTTAGTCAATAAAGGCCTCCTACTGGAGAGAAACCAAGTGCTTTGACGCTCGCCGTTCGGCCCCACAGCTGTCCAGAGACTCGGGGGAGGCCTCCCCTGAAAGCTGTATTCCCACCGATCGTTTGTTTCAAATCTTAGCCCACTAGCTCAAAAGTAAGCGCTAAAAAGTCTTGCCAAAGTCACATAGGTCGTCATGTTACAATTTAGTCAATAAAGGCCTACTACTGGAGCGAAACCGAGTGCTTTGACGCTCGCCGATAGGCCCCACGACCTCTGAGAGGCTTGGAAGTGGCCTCCCCTGAAAGCTGGATTCCCAAGGATTGTGTGTGTGAATTCCTAGCCCGCTAGGCTGAAATTAAGCGACCTAAAGTCGTGCCGAAGTCAAATCGGTCGTCATGGTACTCGAGCGAAACTGAGTGCTTTAACGCTCGCCGCTCGGCCCCACAGCCGTCCAGAGACTCGGGGGAGGACTACCCAGAAAGCTGGATTCCCACCGATCGTGGGTTTCAAATCTTATCGCACGAGGTCAAAAGTAAGCGCTAAAACGTCCTGCCAAAGTCACATAGGTTGTCATGTTACAATTTAGTCAATATAGGCCTCCTACTGGAGCGAAACCGAGTGCATTGACGCTCGCCGTTCCGCCCCACGACCTCCGAGAGGCTTGGAAGAGGCCTCCCCTGAAAGCTGGATTCCCACCGATCGTTTGTTTAAAATCTTAGCCCAGTAGCTGAAAAGTAGGCGCTAAGAAGTCCTGCCAAAATCACATAGGTCGTCATGTTACAATTTAGTCAAAAAAGGCCTACTACTGGAGCGAAACCGAGTGCTTTAACGCTTGCCGCTCGGCCCCACAGCCGTCCAGAGACTCGAGGGAGGACTCCCCTGAAAGCTGGATTCCCACCGATCGTTTGTTTCAAATCTTAGCGCACTAGGTCAAAAGTAAGCGCTAAAAAGTCCTGCCAAAGTCACATAGGTTGTCATGTTACAATTTAGTCAATAAAGGCCTACTACTGGAGCGAAACCGAGTGCTTTGACGCTCGCCGTTCGGGCCCACGAAACTCCGAGAGGCTTGGCAGAGGCCTCCCCTGAAAGCTGGATTCCCACCGATCGTTTGTTTCAAATCTTCGCCCAGTAGCTGAAAAGTAGGCGCTAAAAAGTCCTGCCAAAATCACATAGGTCGTCATGTTACAATTTAGTCAATAAAGGCCTCCTACTGGACTGAAACTGAGTGCTTTAACGCTCGCCGCTCGGCCCCACAGCCGTCCAGAGACTCGGGGAAGGCCTCCCCTGAAAGCTGGATTCCCACCGATCGTTTTTTTCAAATCTTAGCCCACTAACTCAAAAGTAGGCGCTAAAAAGACTTGCCAAAATCACATAGGTCGTCATGTTACAATTTAGTCAATAAAGGCCTCCTACTGGAGTGAAACTGAGTGCTTTAAAGCTCGCCGCTCGGCCCCACAGCCGTCCAGAGACTCGGGGGAGGCCTCCCCTGAAAGCTGGATTCCCACCGATCGTTTGTTTCAAATCTTAGCCCACTAGCTCAAAAGTAAGCGCTAAAACGTCTTGCCAAAGTCACATAGGTCGTCATGTTACAATTTAGTCATTAAAGGCCTACGACTGGAGCGAAACCGAGTGCTTCGACGCTTGCCGTTCGGCCCCACAAGCTCCGAGAGGCTTGGAAGAGGCCTCCCTCGAAAGCTGGATTCCCAAGGCTTGTCTGTGTGAATTCCTAGCCCGCTAGGCTGAAATTAAGCGACCTAAAGTCGTGCCGAAGTCAAATCGGTCGTCATGGTACTCGAGCGAAACTGAGTGCTTTAACGGTCGCCGCTCGGCCCCAGAGCAGTCCAGAGACTCGGGGTAGGCCTCCCCTGAAAGCTGGATTCCCACCGATCGTTTGTTTTAAATCTTAGCCCACTAGCTCAAACGTAAGCGCTAAAAAGTCCTGCCAAAGTCACATAGGTTGTCATGTTACAATTTAGTCAATAAAGGGTTACTACTGGAGCGAAACCGAGTGCTTCGACGCTCGCCGTTCGGCCCCACGAGCTCCGAGAGGCTTGGAAGAGGCCTCCCTTGAAAGCTGGATTCCCAAGGCTTGTCTGTGTGAATTCCTAGCCCGCTAGGCTGAAATTAAGCGACCTAAAGTCGTGCCGAAGTCAAATTGGTTGTCATGGTACTCGAGCGAAGCTGAGTGCTTTAACGGTCGCTGCTCGGCCACACAGCCGTCCAGAGACTCGGGGAGGACTCCCCTGAAAGCTGGAATCCCACCCATCGTTTGTTTCAAATCTTAGCGCACTCGGTGAAAAGTAAGCGCTAAAAAGTCCTGCCAAAGTCACATAGGTTGTCATGTTACAATTTAGTCAATAAAGGCCTACTACTGGAGCGAAACCGAGTGCTTTGACGCTCGCCGTTCGGGCCCACGTCCTCCGACAGGCTTGGAAGAGGCCTCCCCTGAAAGCTGGATTCCCACCGATCGTTTCTTTCAAATCTTAGCCCAGTATCTGAAAAGTAGGCGCTAAAAAGTCCTGCCAAAATCACATAGATCGTCATGTTACAATTTAGTCAATAAAGGCCTCCTACTGGACCGAAACTGAGTGCTTTAACGCTCGCCGCTCGGCCCCACAGCCGTCCAAACACTCGGGGGAGGCCTCCCCTGAAAGCTGGATTCCCACCGATCGTTTGTTTCAAATCTTAGCCCACTAGCTCAAAAGTAGGCGCTAAAAAGTCTTACCAAAGTCACATAGGTCGTCAAGTTACAATTAAGTCAATAAAGGCCTACTACTGGAGAGAAACCGAATGCTATGATGCTCGCCGTTCGGCCCCACGACCTCCGAGAGGCTTGGAAGAGGCCTCCCCTAAAAGCTGGATTCCCAAGGATTGTCTGTGTGAATTCCTAGCCCGCTAGGCTGAAATTAAGCGACCTAAAGTCGTGCCGAAGTCAAATCGGTCGTCATGGTACTCGAGCGAAACTGCGTGCTTTAACGCTCGCCGCTCGGCCCCACAGCCGTCCAGAGACTCGGGGGAGGACTCCCCTGAAAGCTGGATTCCCACCGATAATGTGATTCAAATCTTAGCCCACTAACTCAAAAGTAAGCGCTAAAATGTCCTGCCAAAATCACAAAGGTCGTCATGGTACAATTTAGTCAATAAAGGCCTACTACTGGACCGAAAACGAATGCTTTGACGCTCGCCGTTATGCCCCACGACCTCCGAGAGGCTTGGAAGAGGTCTCCCCTGAAAGCTGGATTCCCACCGATCGTTTGTTTCAAATCTTTGCCCAGTAGCTGAAAAGTAGGCGCTAAAAAGTCCTGCCAAAATCACATAGGTCGTCATGGTACAATTTAGTCAATAAAGGCCTACTACTGGAGCGAAACTGAGTGCTTTAACGCTCGCCGTTCGGCCCCACAACCTCCGAGAGGCTTGGAAGAAGCCTCCCCTGAAAGCTGGATTCCCACCGATGGTTTGTTTCAAATCTTAGCCCAGTAGCTGAAAAGTAGGCGCTAAAAAGTCCTGCCAAAATCATATAGGTCGTCATGTTACAATTTACTCAATAAAGGCCTACTACTGGAGAGAAACCGAGTGCTTTGACGGTCGCCGTTCGGCCCCACAGCCGTCCAGAGACTCGGGGGAGGCCTCCCCTGAAAACTGCATTCCCACCGATCGTTTGTTTCAAATCTTAGCCCAGTAGCTGAAAAGTAGGCGCAAAAAAGTCCTGCCAAAGTCACATAGTTTGTGATGTTACAATTTAGTCAATAAAGGGTTACTACTGGAGCGAAACAGAGTGCTTCGACGCTCGCCGTTCGGCCCCACGAGCTCCGAGAGGCTTGGAAGAGGCCTCCCTTGAAAGCTGGATTCCCAAGGCTTGTCTGTGTGAATTTCTAGCCCGCTAGGCTGAAATCAAGCGACCTAAAGTCGTGCCGAAGTCAAATTGGTTGTCATGGTACTCGAGCGAAGCTGAGTGCTTTAACGGTCGCTGCTCGGCCACACAGCCGTCCAGAGACTCGGGGAGGACTCCCCTGAAAGCTGGATTCCCACCGATAATGTGTTTCAAATCTTAGCCCACTAACTCAAAAGTAAGTGCTAAATTGTCCTGCCAAAATCACAAAGGTCGTCATGGTACAATTTAGTCAATAAAGGCCTACTACTGGAGCGAAACTGAGTGCTTTAACGCTCGCCGTTCGGCCCCACAACCTCCGAGAGGCTTGGAAGAAGCCTCCCCTGAAAGCTGGATTCCCACCGATGGTTTGTTTCAAATCTGAGCCCAGTAGCTTAAAAGTAGGCGCTAAAAAGTCCTGCCAAAATCACATAGGTCATCATGTTACAATTTAGTCAATAAAGGCCTCCTACTGGACCGAAACAGAGTGCTTTGACGCTCGCCGTTAGGCCCCACGACCTCTGAGAGGCTTGGAAGTGGCCTCCCCTGAAAGTTGGATTCCCAAGGATTGTCTGTGTGAATTCCTAGCCCGCTAGGCTGAAATTAAGCAACCTAAAGTCGTGCCGAAGTCAAATCGGTCGTCATGGTACTCGAGCGAAACTGAGTGCTTTAAAGCTCGCCGCTCGACCCCACAGCCGTCCAGAGACTCGGGGGAGGACTCCCCTGAAAGCTGGATTCCCACCGATCGTTTGTTTCAAATCTTAGCGCACTAGGTAAAAAGTAAGCGCTAAAAAGTCCTGCCAAAGTCACATAGGTTGTCATGTTACAATTTAGTCAACAAAGGCCTACTACTGGAGCGAAACCGAATGCTTTGACGCTCGCCGTTCGGGCCCACGACCTCCGAGAGGCTTGGAAGAGGCCTGCCCTGAAAGCTGGATTCCCACCGATCGTTTCTTTCAAATCTTAGCCCAGTAGCTGAAAAGTAGGCGCTAAAAAGTCCTGCCAAAATCACATAGATCGTCATGTTACAATTTATTCAATAAAGGCCTCCTACTGGACCGAAACTGAGTGCTTTAACGCTCGACGCTCGGCCCCACAGCCGTCCAGACACTCGGGGGAGGCCTCCCCTGAAAGCTGGATTCCCACCGATCGTTTGTTTAAAATCTTAGCCCACTAGCTCAAAAGTAGGCGCTAAAAAGTCTTACCAAAGTCACATAGGTTGTCATGTTACAATTAAGTCAATAAAGGCCTACTACTGGAGAGAAACCGAATGCTATGATGCTCGCCGTTCGGGCCCACGACCTCCGAGAGGCTTGGAAGAGGCCTCCCCTAAAAGCTGGATTCCCAAGGATTGTCTGTGTGAATTCCTAGCCCGCTAGGCTGAAATTAAGCAACCTAAAGTCGTGCCGAAGTCAAATCGGTCGTCATGGTACTCGAGCGAAACTGAGTGCTTTAACGCTCGCCGCTCGGCCCCACAGCCGTCCAGAGACTCGGGGGAGGACTCCCCTGAAAGCTGGATTCCCACCGATAATGTGTTTCAAATCTTAGCCCACTAACTCAAAAGTAAGCGCTAAAATGTCCTGCCAAATTCACAAAGGTCGTCATGGTACAATTTAGTCAATAAAGGCCTACTACTGGACCGAAAACGAATGCTTTGACGCTCGCCGTTATGCCCCACGACCTCCGAGAGGCTTGGAAGAGGCCTCCCCTGAAAGCTGGATTCCCACCGATCGTTTGTTTCAAATCTTCGCCCAGTAGCTGAAAAGTAGGCGCTAAAAAGTCCTGCCAAAATCACATAGGTCGTCATGGTACAATTTAGTCAATAAAGGCCTACTACTGGAGCGAAACTGAGTGCTTTAACGCTCGCCGCTCGGCCCCACAGCCGTCCAGAGACTCAAGGGAGGCGTCCCCTGAAAGCTGGATTTCCACCGATCGTTTGTTTCAAATCTTAGCCCACTAGCTCAAAAGTAGGCGCTAAAAAGTCATGCCAAAGTCACATAGGTCCTCATGTTACAATTTAGTCAATAAATGCCCACTACTGGAGCGAAAACGAGTGCTTTGACGCTCGCCGTTCGGCCCCACAGCTGTCCAGAGACTCGGGGGAGGCCTCCCCTGAAAGCTGGAATCCCAACGATCGTGTGTTTCAAATCTGAGCCAACTAGCTCAAAAGTAAGCGCTAAAAAGTCCTGCCAAAGTCACAATGGTTGTCATGTTACAATTTAGTCAATAAAGGCCTACTACTGGAGCGAAACCGAGTGCTTTGACGCTCGCCGTTCGGCCCCATGACCTCCGAGAGGCTTGGAAGAGGCCTCCCCTGAAAGCTGGATTCCCACCGATCGTTTGTTTCAAATCTTAGCCGACTAGCTCAAAGGTAAGCGCTAAAAAGTCCTGCCAAAGTCACAATGGTTGTCATGTTACAATTTAGTCAATAAAGGCCTACGACTGGAGCGAAACCGAGTGCTTCGACGCTCGCCGTTCGGGCCCACGACCTCCGAGAGGCTTGGAAGAGGCCTGCCCTGAAAGCTGGATTCCCACCGATCGTTTCTTTCAAATCTTAGCCCAGTAGCTGAAAGGTAGGCGCTAAAAAGTCCTGCCAAAATCACATAGATCGTCATGTTACAATTTATTCAATAAAGGCCTCCTACTGGACCGAAACTGAGTGCTTTAACGCTCGACGCTCGGCCCCACAGCTGTCCAGACACTCGGGGGAGGCCTCCCCTGAAAGTTGGATTCCCACCGATGGTTTGTTTCAAATCTTAGCCCACTAGCTCAAAAGTAGGCGCTAAAAAGTCTTACCAAAGTCACATAGGTTGTCATGTTACAATTAAGTCAATAAAGGCCTCCTACTGGACCGAAACCGAGTGCTTTGACGCTCGCCGTTAGGCCCCACGACCTCTGAGAGGCTTGGAAGTGGCCTCCCCTGAAAGTTGGATTCCCAAGGATTGTCTGTGTGAATTCCTAACCCGCTAGGCTGAAATTAAGCGACCTAAAGTCGTGCCGAAGTCAAATCGGTCGTCATGGTACTCGAGCGAAACTGAGTGCTTTAAAGCTCGCCGCTCGACCCCACAGCCGTCCAGAGACTCGGGGGAGGACTCCCCTGAAAGCTGGATTCCCACCGATCGTTTGTTTCAAATCTTAGCGCACTAGGTAAAAAGTAAGCGCTAAAAAGTCCTGCCAAAGTCACATAGGTTGTCATGTTACAATTTAGTCAATAAAGGCCTACTACTGGAGCGAAACCGAATGCTTTGACGCTCGCCGTTCGGGCCCACGACCTCCGAGAGGCTTGGAAGAGGCCTGCCCTGAAAGCTGGATTCCCACCGATCGTTTCTTTCAAATCTTAGCCCAGTAGCTGAAAAGTAGGCGCTAAAAAGTCCTGCCAAAATCACATAGATCGTCATGTTACAATTTATTCAATAAAGGCCTCCTACTGGACCGAAACTGAGTGCTTTAACGCTCGACGCTCGGCCCCACAGCCGTCCAGACACTCGGGGGAGGCCTCCCCTGAAAGCTGGATTCCCACCGATCGTTTGTTTAAAATCTTAGCCCACTAGCTCAAAAGTAGGCGCTAAAAAGTCTTACCAAAGTCACATAGGTTGTCATGTTACAATTAAGTCAATAAAGGCCTACTACTGGAGAGAAACCGAATGCTATGATGCTCGCCGTTCGGGCCCACGACCTCCGAGAGGCTTGGAAGAGGCCTCCCCTAAAAGCTGGATTCCCAAGGATTGTCTGTGTGAATTCCTAGCCCGCTAGGCTGAAATTAAGCAACCTAAAGTCGTGCCGAAGTCAAATCGGTCGTCATGGTACTCGAGCGAAACTCAGTGCTTTAACGCTCGCCGCTCGGCCCCACAGCCGTCCAGAGACTCGGGGGAGGACTCCCCTGAAAGCTGGATTCCCACCGATAATGTGTTTCAAATCTTAGCCCACTAACTCAAAAGTAAGCGCTAAAATGTCCTGCCAAATTCACAAAGGTCGTCATGGTACAATTTAGTCAATAAAGGCCTACTACTGTCGAGAAACCGAATGCTATGACGCTCGCCGTTCGGTCCCACGACCTCCGAGAGGCTTGGAAGAGGCCTCCCCTGAAAGCTGGATTCCCACCGATCGTTTGTTTCAAATCTTAGCCCAGTAGCTGAAAAGTAGGCGCTAAGAAGTCCTGCCAAAATCACATAGGTCGTCATGTTACAATTTAGCCAATAAAGGCCTCCTACTGGACCGAAACTGAGTGCTTTAACGCTCGCCGCTCGGCCCCACAGCCGTCCAGAGACTCGGGGGAGGACTCCCCTGAAAGCTGGATTCCCACCGATCGTTTGTTTCAAATCTTAGCGCACTAGGTGAAAAGTAAGCGCTAAAAAGTCCTGCCAAAGTCACATAGGTTGTCATGTTACAATTTAGTCAATAAAGGCCTACTACTGTAGAGAAACCGAGTGCTTTGACGCTCGCCGTTCGGGCCCACGACCTCCGAGAGGCTTGGAAGAGGCCTCCCCTGAAAACTGGATTCCCACCGATCGTTTCTTTCAAATCTTAGCCTAGTAGCTGAAAAGTAGGCGCAAAAAAGTCTTACAAAAGTCACATAGGTCGTCATGTTACAATTTAGTCAATAAAGGCCTACTACTGTAGAGAAACCGAATGCTATGACGCTCGCCGTTCGGCCCCACGACCTCCGAGAGGCTTGGCAGAGGCCTCCCCTGAAAGCTGGATTCCCAAGGATTGTCTGTGTGAATTCCTAGCCCGCTAGGCTGAAATTAAGCGACCTAAAGTCGTGCCGAAGTCAAATCGGTCGTCATGGTACTCGAGCGAAACTGAGTGCTTTAACGCTCGCCGCTCGGCCCCACAGCCGTTCAGAAACTCGGGGGAGGACTCCCCTGAAAGCTGGATTCCCACCGATAATGTGTTTCAAATCTTAGCCCACTAACTCAAAAGTAAGCGATAAAATGTCCTGCCAAAGTCACAGAGGTCGTCATGTTACAATTTAGTCAATAAAGGCCTATTACTGGACCGAAACTGAGTGCTTTAACGCTCGCCGCTCGGCCCCACAGCCGTCCAGAGACTCGGGGGAAGCCTCCCCTGAAAGCTGGATTCCCACCGATCGTTTGTTTCAAATCTTAGCCCACTAGGTCAAACGTAGGCGCTAGAAAGTCTTGCCAAAGTCACATAGGTCGTCATGTTACAATTTAGTCAATAAAGGCCTACTACTGGACCGAAACTGAGTGCTTTAACGCTCGCCGCTCGGCCCCACAGCCGTCCAGAGACTCAGGGGAGGCCTCCCCTGAAAGCTGGATTCCCACCGATCGTTTGTTTCAAATCTTAGCCCAGTAGCTGAAAAGTAGGCGCAAAAAAGTCCTGCCAAAATCAGATAGGTCGTCATGTTACAATTTAGTCAATAAAGGCCTACGACTGGAGAGAAACCCAGTGCTTTGATGCTCGCCGTTCGGCCACACAGCCATCCAGAGACTCAGGGGAGGCCTCCCCTGAAATCTGGAATCCCACCGATCGTTTGTTTCAAATCTTAGCCAACTAGCTCAAAAGTAAGCGCTAAAAAGTCCTGCCAAAGTCACATAGGTTGTC
Organism: Phycodurus eques; assembly: GCF_024500275.1. Lineage (NCBI taxonomy): Eukaryota > Metazoa > Chordata > Actinopteri > Syngnathiformes > Syngnathidae > Phycodurus > Phycodurus eques. The sequence goes on along the minus strand of NW_026904116.1, from coordinate 102,679 downwards.
ATGTTACAATTTAGTCAATAAAGGCCTACTGCTGGAGCGAAACCGAGTGCTTGGACGGTCGCCGTTCGGCCCCATGACCTCCGAGAGGCTTGGAAGCGGCCTCCCCTGAAAGCTGGATTCCCACCGATCGTTTGTTTAAAATCTTAGCCCAGTAGCTGAAAAGTAGGCGCAAAAAAGTCCTGCCAAAATCACATAGGTTGTAATGTTACAATTTAGTCAATAAAGGGTTACTACTGGAGCGAAACCAAGTGCTTCGACGCTCGCCGTTCGGCCCCACGAGCTCCGAGAGGCTTGGAAGAGGCCTCCTTTGAAAGCTGCATTCCCAAGGTTTGTCTGTGTGAATTCCTAGCCCGCTAGGCTGAAATTAAGCGACCAAAAGCCGTGCCGAAGTCAAATTGGTCGTCATGGTACTCGAGCGAAACTGAGTGCTTTAACGGGCGCCGCTCGGCCACACAGCCGTCCAGAGACTCGGGGGAGGACTCCCCTGAAAGCTGGATTCCCATCCATCGTTTGTTTCAAATCTTAGCGCACTAGCTCAAACGTAAGCGCTAAAAGGTCCTGCCAAAATCACATAGGTCGTCATGTTACAATTCAGTCAATAAAGGCCTATTACTGGTCCGAAACTGAGTGCTTTGACGGTCGCCGTTCGGCCCCACAGCCGTCCAGAGACTCGGGGGAGGCCTCCCCTGAAAGCTGGATTCCCACCGATCGTTTGTTTCAAATCTTAGCCTAGTAGCTGAAAAGTAGGCGCTAAAAAGTCTTACAAAAGTCACATAGGTCGTCATGTTACAATTTAGTCAATAAAGGCCTACTACTGTAGAGAAACCGAATGCTATGACGCTCGCCGTTCGGCCCCACGACCTCCGAGAGGCTTGGCAGAGGCCTCCCCTGAAAGCTGGATTCCCAAGGATTGTCTGTGTGAATTCCTAGCCCGCTAGGCTGAAATTAAGCGACCTAAAGTCGTGCCGAAGTCAAATCGGTCGTCATGGTACTCGAGCGAAACTGAGTGCTTTAACGCTCGCCGCTCGGCCCCACAGCCGTTCAGAAACTCGGGGGAGGACTCCCCTGAAAGCTGGATTCCCACCGATAATGTGTTTCAAATCTTAGCCCACTAACTCAAAAGTAAGCGATAAAATGTCCTGCCAAAGTCACAGAGGTCGTCATGTTACAATTTAGTCAATAAAGGCCTATTACTGGACCGAAACTGAGTGCTTTAACGCTCGCCGCTCGGCCCCACAGCCGTCCAGAGACTCGGGGGAAGCCTCCCCTGAAAGCTGGATTCCCACCGATCGTTTGTTTCAAATCTTAGCCCACTAGGTCAAACGTAGGCGCTAGAAAGTCTTGCCAAAGTCACATAGGTCGTCATGTTACAATTTAGTCAATAAAGGCCTACTACTGGACCGAAACTGAGTGCTTTAACGCTCGCCGCTCGGCCCCACAGCCGTCCAGAGACTCAGGGGAGGCCTCCCCTGAAAGCTGGATTCCCACCGATCGTTTGTTTCAAATCTTAGCCCAGTAGCTGAAAAGTAGGCGCAAAAAAGTCCTGCCAAAATCAGATAGGTCGTCATGTTACAATTTAGTCAATAAAGGCCTACGACTGGAGAGAAACCCAGTGCTTTGATGCTCGCCGTTCGGCCACACAGCCATCCAGAGACTCAGGGGAGGCCTCCCCTGAAATCTGGAATCCCACCGATCGTTTGTTTCAAATCTTAGCCAACTAGCTCAAAAGTAAGCGCTAAAAAGTCCTGCCAAAGTCACATAGGTTGTCATGTTACAATTTAGTCAATAAAGGCCTACTGCTGGAGCGAAACCGAGTGCTTGGACGGTCGCCGTTCGGCCCCATGACCTCCGAGAGGCTTGGAAGCGGCCTCCCCTGAAAGCTGGATTCCCACCGATCGTTTGTTTAAAATCTTAGCCCAGTAGCTGAAAAGTAGGCGCAAAAAAGTCCTGCCAAAATCACATAGGTTGTGATGTTACAATTTAGTCAATAAAGGGTTACTACTGGAGCGAAACCAAGTGCTTCGACGCTCGCCGTTCGGCCCCACGAGCTCCGAGAGGCTTGGAAGAGGCCTCCTTTGAAAGCTGCATTCCCAAGGTTTGTCTGTGTGAATTCCTAGCCCGCTAGGCTGAAATTAAGCGACCAAAAGCCGTGCCGAAGTCAAATTGGTCGTCATGGTACTCGAGCGAAACTGAGTGCTTTAACGGGCGCCGCTCGGCCACACAGCCGTCCAGAGACTCGGGGGAGGACTCCCCTGAAAGCTGGATTCCCATCCATCGTTTGTTTCAAATCTTAGCGCACTAGCTCAAACGTAAGCGCTAAAAGGTCCTGCCAAAATCACATAGGTCGTCATGTTACAATTCAGTCAATAAAGGCCTATTACTGGACCGAAACTGAGTGCTTTGACGGTCGCCGTTCGGCCCCACAGCCGTCCAGAGACTCGGGGGAGGCCTCCCCTGAAAGCTGGATTCCCACCGATCGTTTGTTTCAAATCTTAGCCCAGTAGCTGAAAAGTAGGCGCTAAAAAGTCCTGCCAAAATCACATAGGTCGTCATGTTACAATTTAGTCAATAAAGGCCTACTACTGGAGAGAAACCATGTGCTTTAACGCTCGCCGCTCGGCCCCATAGCCGTCCAGAGACTCGGGGGAGGCCTTCCCTGAAAGCTGGATTCCCACCGATCGTTTGTTTCAAATCTTAGCTCAGTAGCTCAAAACTAGGCGCTAAAATGTCCTGCCAAAGTCATATAGGTCGTCATGTTACAATTTAGTCAATAAAGGCCTACTACTGGAGAGAAACCGAGTGCTTTGACGCTCGTAGATAGGCCCCACGACCTCTGAGAGGCTTGGAAGTGGCCTCCCCTGAAAGCTGGATTCCCAAGGATTGTCTGTGTGAATTCCTAGCCCGCTAGGCTGAAATTAAGCGACCTAAAGTCGTGCCGAAGTCAAATCGGTCGTCATGGTACTCGAACGAAACTGAGTGCTTTAACGCTCGCCGCTCGGCCCCACAGCCGTCCAGAGACTCGGGGGAGGACTCCCCTGAAAGCTGGATTCCCACCGATCGTTTGTTTCAAATCTTAGCACACTAGGTCAAAAGTAAGCGCTAAAACGTCCTGCCAAAGTCACATAGGTTGTCATGTTACAATTTAGTCAATAAAGGCCTCCTACTGGAGCGAAACCGAGTGCTTTGACGCTCGCCGTTCGGCCCCACGACCTCCGAGAGGCTTGGAAGAGGCCTCCCCTGAAAGCTGGATTCCCACCGATCGTTTCTTTCAAATCTTAGCCTAGTAGCTGAAAAGTAGGCGCTAAAAAGTCCTGCCAAAATCACATAGGTCGTCATGTTACAATTTAGTCAATAAAGTCCTCCTACTGGACCGAAACTGAGTGCTTTAACGCTTGCCGCTCGGCCCCACAGCCGTCCAGACACTCGGGGGAGGCCTCCCCTGAAAGCTGGATTCCCACCGATCGTTTGTTTCAAATTGTAGCCCACTAGCTCAAAAGTAGGTGCTAAAAAGTCTTACCAAAGTCACATAGGTCGTCATGTTACAATTTAGTCAATAAAGGCCTCCTACTGGACCGGAACTGAGTGCTTTAATGCTCGCCGTTCGGCCCCACAACCTCCGAGAGGCTTGGAAGAGGTCTCCCCTGAAAGCTGGATTCCCACCGATCGTTTGTTTCAAATCTTAGCCCAGTAGCTGAAAAGTAGGTGCTAAAAATTCCTGCCAAAATCACATAGGTCGTCATGTTACAATTTAGTCAATAAAGGCCTTCTACTGGAGCGAAACCGAGTGCTTTGACGCTCGCTGTTCGGCCCCACGACCTCTGAGAGGCTTGGAAGTGGCCTCCCCTGAAAACTGGATTCCCAAGGATTTTCTGTGTGAATTCCTAGCCCGCTAGGCTGAAATTAAGCGACCTAAAGTCGTGCCGAAGTCAAATCGGTCGTCATGATAACGAGCGAAACTGAGTGCTTTAAAGCTCGCCGCTCGGTCCCACAGCCGTCCAGAGACTCGGGGGAGGACTCCCCTGAAAGCTGTATTCCCACCGATCGTTAGTTTCAAATCTTAGCGCACGAGGTGAAAAGTAAACGCTAAAAAGTCCTGCCAAAGTCACATAGGTTGTCATGTTAAAATGTAGTCAATAAAGGCCTACTACTGGAGCGAAACCGAGTGCTTTGATGCTCGCCATTCGGGCCCACAACCTCCAAGAGGCTTGGAAGAGGCCTCCCCTGAAAGCTGGATTCCCACCGATCGTTTCTTTCAAATCTTAGCCCAGTAGCTGAAAAGTAGGCGCTAAAAAGTCCTGCCAAAATCACATAGGTCGTCATGTTACAATTTAGTCAATAAAGGCCTATTACTGGACCGAAACTGAGTGCTTTAACGCTCGCCGCTCGGCCCCACAGCCGTCCAGAGACTCGGGGGTAGCCTCCCCTGAAAGCTGGATTCCCACCGATCGTTTGTTTCAAATCTTAGCCCACTAGCTCAAAGGTAAGCGCTAAAAGGTCTTGCCAAAGTCACATAGGTCGTCATGTTACAATTTAGTCAAAGGCCTACGACTGGAGCGAAACCGAGTGCTTCGACGCTCGCCGTTCGGCCCCACAAGCTCAGAGAGGCTTGGAAGAGGCCTCCCTTGAAAGCTGGATTCCCAAGGCTTGGCTGTGTGAATTCCTAGCCCGCTAGGCTGAAATTAAGCGACCTAAAGTCGTGCCGAAGTCAAATCGGTTGTCATGGTACTCGAGCGAAACTGAGTGCTTTAACGGTCGCCGCTCGGCCCCACAGCAGTCCAGAGACTCGGGGTAGGCCTCCCCTGAAAGCTGGATTCCCACCGATTGTTTGTTTCAAATCTTCGCCCAGTAACTGAAAAGTAGGCGCTAAAAAGTCCTGCCAAAATCACATAGGTCGTCAGGTTACAATTTAGTCAATAAAGTCCGCCGACTGGACCGAAACTGAATGCTTTAACGCTCGCCGCACGGCCCCACAGCCGTCCAGACACTCAGGGGAGGCCTCCCATGAAAGCTGGATTCCCACCGATCGTTTGTTTCAAATCTTAGCCCACTAGCTTAAAAGTAGGCGCTAAAAAGTCTTACCAAAGTCACATTGGTCGTCATGTTACAATTTAGTCAATAAAGGCCTACTACTGTCGAGAAACCGAATGCTATGACGCTCGCCGTTCGGTGCCACGACCTCCGAGAGGCTTGGAAGAGGCCTCCCCTGAAAGCTGGATTCCCACCGATCGTTTGTTTCAAATCTTAGCCCAGTAGCTGAAAAGTAGGCGCTAAGAAGTCCTGCCAAAATCACATAGGTCGTCATGTTACAATTTAGCCAATAAAGGCCTCCTACTGGACCGAAACTGAGTGCTTTAACGCTCGCCGCTCGGCCCCACAGCCGTCCAGAGACTCGGGGGAGGACTCCCCTGAAAGCTGGATTCCCACCGATCGTTTGTTTAAAATCTTAGCGCACTAGGTGAAAAGTAAGCGCTAAAAAGTCCTGCCAAATTCACATAGGTTGTCATGTTACAATTTAGTCAATAAAGGCCTACTACTGGAGCGAAACCGAGTGCTTTGACGCTCGCCGTTCGGCCCCACGACCTCCGAGAGGCTTGGAAGAGGCCTCCCCTGAAAGCTGGATTCCCACCGATCGTTTGTTTCATATCCTAGCCCAGTAGCTGAAAAGTAGGCGCTAAAAAGTCCTGCCAAAATCACATAGGTCGTCATGTTACAATTTAGTCAATAAAGGCCTCCTACTGGACCAAAAGTGAGTGCTTTTACGCTCGCCGCTCGGCCCCACAGCCGTCCAGAGACTCAGAGGAGGACTCCCCTGAAAGCTGGATTCCCACCGATCGTTTGTTTCAAATCTTAGCCCACTAGCTCAAAACTAGGCGCTAAAATGTCCTGCCAAAGTCACATAGGTCGTCATGTTACAATTTAGCCAATAAAGGCCTCCTACTGGACCGAAACTGAGTGCTTTAACGCTCGCTGCTCGGTCCCACAGCCGTCCAGAGACTCGGGGGAGGACTCCCCTGAAAGCTGGATTCCCACCGATCGTTTGTTTCAAATCTTAGCGCACTAGGTGAAAAGTAAGCGCTAAAAAGTCCTGCCAAAGTCACATAGGTTGTCATGTTACAATTTAGTCAATAAAGGCCTACTACTGGAGCGAAACAGAGTGCTTTGACGCTCGCCGTTCGGGCCCACGACCTCCGAGAGGCTTGGAAGACGCCTCCCCTGAAAGCTGGATTCCCACCGATCGTTTCTTTCAAATCTTAGCCTAGTAGCTGAAAAGTAGGCGCAAAAAAGTCTTACCAAAGTCACATAGGTCGTCATGTTACAATTTAGTCAATAAAGGCCTACTACTGTAGAGAAACCGAATGCTATGACGCTCGCCGTTCGGCCCCACGACCTCCGAGAGGCTTGGAAGAGGCCTCCCCTGAAAGCTGGATTCCCAAGGATTGTCTGTGTGAATTCCTAGCCCGCTAGGCTGAAATTAAGCGACCTAAAGTCGTGCCGAAGTCAAATCGGTCGTCATGGTAGTCGAGCGAAACTGAGTGCTTTAACGCTCGCCGCTCGGCCCCACAGCCGTTCAGAAACTCGGGGGAGGACTCCCCTGAAAGCTGGATTCCCACCGATAATGTGTTTCAAATCTTAGCCCACTAACTCAAAAGTAAGCGATAAAATGTCCTGCCAAAGTCACAGAGGTCGTCATGTTACAATTTAGTCAATAAAGGCCTCCTACTGGACCGGAACTGAGTGCTTTAATGCTCGCCGTTCGGCCCCACAACCTCAGAGAGGCTTGGAAGAGGCCTCCCCTGAAAGCTGGATTCCCACCGATCGTTTGTTTCAAATCTTAGCCCAGTAGCTGAAAAGTAGGCGCTAAAAATTCCTGCCAAAATCACATAGGTCGTCATGTTACAATTTAGTCAACAAAGGCCTCCTACTGGACCGAAACTGAGTGCTTTAATGCTCGCCGCTCGGCCCCACAGCCGTCCAGAGACTCAGGGGAGGCCTCCCCTAAAAGCTGGATTCCCACCGATCGTTTGTTTCAAATCTTAGCCCAGTAGCTGAAAAGTAGGCGCAAAAAAGTCCTGCCAAAGTCACATAGGTCGTCATGTTACAATTTAGTCAATAAATGCCTACTACTGGACCGAAACCGAGTGCTTTGACGCTCGCCGTTCGGCCCCACGACCTCTGAGAGGCTTGGAAGGGGCCTCCCCTGGAAACTAGATTCCCAAGGATTGTCTGTGTGAATTCCTAGCCCGCTAGGCTGAAATTAAGCGACCTAAAGTCGTGCCGAAGTCAAATCGGTCGTCATGGTACTCGAGCGAAACTGAGTGCTTTAAAGCTCGCCGCTCGGTCCCACAGCCGTCCAGAGACTCGGGGGGGGGGTCTCCCCTGAAAGCTGGATTCCCACCGATTGTTAGTTTCAAATCTTAGCGCACTAGGTAAAAAGTAAGCGCTAAAAAGTCCTGCCAAAGTCACATAGGTTGTCATGTTAAAATTTAGTCAATAAAGGCCTACTACTGGAGCGAAACCGAGTGCTTTGATGCTCGCCGTTCGGGCCCACAACCTCCAAGAGGCTTGGAAGAGGCCTCCCCTGAAAGCTGGATTCCCACCGATCGTTTCTTTCAAATCTTAGCCCAGTAGCTGAAAAGTAGGCGCTAAAAAGTCCTGCCAAAATCACATAGGTCGTCATGTTACAATTTAGTCAATAAAGGCCTATTACTGGACCGAAACCGAGTGCTTTAACGCTCGCCGCTCGGCCCCACAGCCGTCCAGAGACTCAGGGGAGGCCTCCCCTGAAAGCTGGATTCCCACCGATCGTTTGTTTCAAATCTTAGCCCAGTAGCTGAAAAGTAGGCGCAAAAAAGTCCTGCCAAAATCAGATAGGTCGTCATGTTACAATTTAGTCAATAAAGGCCTACGACTGGAGAGAAACCCAGTGCTTTGATGCTCGCCGTTCGGCCACACAGCCATCCAGAGACTCAGGGGAGGCCTCCCCTGAAATCTGGAATCCCACCGATCGTTTGTTTCAAATCTTAGCCAACTAGCTCAAAAGTAAGCGCTAAAAAGTCCTGCCAAAGTCACATAGGTTGTCATGTTACAATTTAGTCAATAAAGGCCTACTGCTGGAGCGAAACCGAGTGCTTGGACGGTCGCCGTTCGGCCCCATGACCTCCGAGAGGCTTGGAAGCGGCCTCCCCTGAAAGCTGGATTCCCACCGATCGTTTGTTTAAAATCTTAGCCCAGTAGCTGAAAAGTAGGCGCAAAAAAGTCCTGCCAAAGTCACATAGGTTGTGATGTTACAATTTAGTCAATAAAGGGTTACTACTGGAGCGAAACCAAGTGCTTCGACGCTCGCCGTTCGGCCCCACGAGCTCCGAGAGGCTTGGAAGAGGCCTCCTTTGAAAGCTGGATTCCCAAGGTTTGTCTGTGTGAATTCCTAGCCCGCTAGGCTGAAATTAAGCGACCAAAAGCCGTGCCGAAGTCAAATTGGTCGTCATGGTACTCGAGCGAAACTGAGTGCTTTAACGGGCGCCGCTCGGCCACACAGCCGTCCAGAGACTCGGGGGAGGACTCCCCTGAAAGCTGGCTTCCCATCCATCGTTTGTTTCAAATCTTAGCGCACTAGCTCAAACGTAAGCGCTAAAAAGTCCTGCCAAAATCACATAGGTCGTCATGTTACAATTCAGTCAATAAAGGCCTATTACTGGACCGAAACTGAGTGCTTTGATGGTCGCCGTTCGGCCCCACAGCCGTCCAGAGACTCGGGGGAGGCCTCCCCTGAAAGCTGGATTCCCACCGATCGTTTGTTTCAAATCTTAGCCCAGTAGCTGAAAAGTAGGCGCTAAAAAGTCCTGCCAAAATCACATAGGTCGTCATGTTACAATTTAGTCAATAAAGGCCTACTACTGGAGAGAAACCATGTGCTTTAACGCTCGCCGCTCGGCCCCATAGCCGTCCAGAGACTCGGGGGAGGCCTTCCCTGAAAGCTGGATTCCCACCGATCGTTTGTTTCAAATCTTAGCTCAGTAGCTCAAAAGTAGGCGCTAAAAAGTCCTGCCAAAATCACATAGGTCGTCATGTTACAATTTAGTCAATAAAGGCCAACTACTGGAGAGAAACCGAATGCTATGACGCTCGCCGTTCGGCCCCACGACCTCCGAGAGGCTTGGAAGAGGCTTCCCCTGAAAGCTGGATTCCCACCGATCGTTTGTTTCAAATCTTAGCCCAGTAGCTGAAAAGTAGGCGCTAAGAAGTCCTGCCAAAATCACATTGGTCGTCATGTTACAATTTAGCCAATAAAGGCCTCCTACTGGACCGAAACTCAGTGCTTTAACGCTCGCCGCTCGGCCCCACAGCCGTCCAGAGACTCGGGGGAGGACTCCCCTGGAAGCTGGATTCCCACCAATCGTTTGTTTCAAATCTTAGCGCACTAGGTCAAAAGTAAGCGCTAAAACGTCCTGCCAAAGTCACATAGGTTGTCATGTTACAATTTAGTCAATAAAGGCCTAAGACTGGAGCGAAACCGAGTGCTTTGACGCTCGCCGTTAGGCCCCACAACCTCTGAGAGGCTTGGAAGTGGCCTCCCCTGAAAGCTGGATTCCCAAGGCTTGTCTGTGTAAATTCCTAGCCCGCTAGGCAGAAATTAGGCGACCTAAAGTCGTGCCGAAGTCAAATCGGTCGTCATGGTACTCGAGCGAAACAGAGTGCTTTGACGCTCGCCGTTCGGGCCCACAACCTCCGAGAGGCTTGGAAGCGGCCTCCCCTAAAAGCTGGATTCCCACCGATCGTTTTTCTCAAATCTTAGCCCACTAGCTCAAAGGTAGGCGCTAAAAAGTCTTGCCAAAGTCACATAGGTAGTCATGTTACAATTTAGTCAATAAAGGCCTCCTACTGGACCGAAACTGAGTGCTTTAACGCTCGCTGTTCGGCCCCACGACCTCCGAGAGGCTTGGAAGAGGCCTCCCCTGAAAGCTGGATTCCCAAGAATTGTCTGTGTGAATTCCTAGCCCGCTAGGATGAAATTAAGCGACCTAAAGTCGTGCCGAAGTCAAATCGGTCGTCATGGTACTCGAGCGAAACTGAGTGCTTTAACGCTCGCCGCTCGGCCCCACAGCCGTCCAGAGACTCGGGGGAGGACTACCCGGAAAGCTGGATTCCCACCGATCGTTTGTTTCAAATCTTAGCGCACTAGGTCAAAAGTAAGCGCTAAAACGTCCTGCCAAAGTCACATAGGTTGTCATGTTACAATTTAGTCAATAAAGGCCTACTACTGGAGCGAAACCGAGTGCTTTGACGCTCGCCGATAGGCCCCACGACCTCTGAGAGGCTTGGAAGTGGCCTCCCCTGAAATCTGGATTCCCAAGGATTGTCTGTGTGAATTCCTAGCCCGCTAGGCTGAAATTAAGCGACCTAAATTCGAGCCGAAGTCAAATCGGTCGTCATGGTACTCGAGCGAAACTGAGTGCTTTAAAGCTCGCCGTTCGGCCCCACATCCGTCCAGATACTCGGGGGAGGACTCCCCTGAAAGCTGGATTCCCACCGATAATGTGTTTCAAATCTTAGCCCACTAGCTCAAAAGTAAGCGCTAAAAAGTCCTGCCAAAATCACATAGGTCGTCATGTTACAATTTATTCAATAAAGGCCTACTACTGGACCGAAACTGAGTGCTTTAACGCTCGCCGCTCGGCCCCAAAGCCGTCCAGAGACTCGGGGGAGGACTCCCCTGAAAGCTGGATTCCCACCGATCGTTTGTTTCAAATCTTAGCGCACTAGGTCAAAAGTAAGCGCTAAAACGTCCTGCCAAAGTCACATAGGTTGTCATGTTACAATTTAGTCAATAAAGGCCTAAGACTGGAGCGAAACCGAGTGCTTTGACGCTCGCCGTTAGGCCCCACAACCTCTGAGAGGCTTGGAAGTGGCCTCCCCTGAAAGCTGGATTCCCAAGGCTTGTCTGTGTAAATTCCTAGCCCGCTAGGAAGAAATTAGGCGACCTAAAGTCGTGCCGAAGTCAAATCGGTCGTCATGGTACTCGAGCGAAACCGAGTGCTTTGACGCTCGCCGTTCGGGCCCACGACCTCCGAGAGGCTTGGAAGCGGCCTCCCCTAAAAGCTGGATTCCCACCGATCGTTTTTCTCAAATCTTAGCCCACTAGCTCAAAGGTAGGCGCTAAAAAGTCTTGCCAAAGTCACATAGGTAGTCATGTTACAATTTAGTCAATAAAGGCCTCCTACTGGACCGAAACTGAGTGCTTTAACGCTCGCTGTTCGGCCCCACGACCTCCGAGAGGCTTGGAAGTGGCCTCCCCTGAAATCTGGATTCCCAAGGATTGTCTGTGTGAATTCCTAGCCCGCTAGGCTGAAATTAAGCGACCTAAATTCGTGCCGAAGTCAAATCGGTCGTCATGGTACTCGAGCCAAACTGAGTGCTTTAAAGCTCGCCGTTCGGCCCCACATCCGTCCAGATACTCGGGAGAGGACTCCCCTGAAAGCTGGATTCCCACCGATAATGTGTTTCAAATCTTAGCCCACTAGCTCAAAAGTAAGCGCTAAAAAGTCCTGCCAAAATCACATAGGTCGTCATGTTACAATTTATTCAATAAAGGCCTACTACTGGACCGAAACTGAGTGCTTTAACGCTCGCCGCTCGGCCCCAAAGCCGTCCAGAGACTCGGGGGAGGACTCCCCTGAAAGCTGGATTCCCACCGATCGTTTGTTTCAAATCTTAGCGCACTAGGTCAAAAGTAAGCGCTAAAACGTCCTGCCAAAGTCACATAGGTTGTCATGTTACAATTTAGTCAATAAAGGCCTAAGACTGGAGCGAAACCGAGTGCTTTGACGCTCGCCGTTAGGCCCCACGACCTCTGAGAGGCTTGGAAGTGGCCTCCCCTGAAATCTGGATTCCCAAGGATTGTCTGTGTGAATTCCTAGCCCGCTAGGCTGAAATTAAGCGACCTAAATTCGTGCCGAAGTCAAATCGGTCGTCATGGTACTCGAGCGAAACTGAGTGCTTTAAAGCTCGCCGTTCGGCCCCACATCCGTCCAGATACTCGGGGGAGGACTCCCCTGAAAGCTGGATTCCCACCGATAATGTGTTTCAAATCTTAGCCCACTAGCTCAAAAGTAAGCGCTAAAAAGTCCTGCCAAAATCACATAGTTCGTCATGTTACAATTTATTCAATAAAGGCCTACTACTGGACCGAAACCGAGTGCTTTAACGCTCGCCGCTCGGCCCCAAAACCGTCCAGAGACTCGGGGGAGGACTCCCCTGAAAGCTGGATTCCCACCGATCGTTTGTTTCAAATCTTAGCGCACTAGGTCAAAAGTAAGCGCTAAAACGTCCTGCCAAAGTCACATAGGTTGTCATGTTACAATTTAGTCAATAAAGGCCTAAGACTGGAGCGAAACCGAGTGCTTTGACGCTCGCCGTTAGGCCCCACAACCTCTGAGAGGCTTGGAAGTGGCCTCCCCTGGAAGCTGGATTCCCAAGGCTTGTCTGTGTAAATTCCTAGCCCGCTAGGAAGAAATTAGGCAACCTAAAGTCGTGCCGAAGTCAAATCGGTCGTCATGGTACTCGAGCGAAACCGAGTGCTTTGACGCTCGCCGTTCGGGCCCACGACCTCCGAGAGGCTTGGAAGCGGCCTCCCCTAAAAGCTGGATTCCCACCGATCGTTTTTCTCAAATCTTAGCCCACTAGCTCAAAGGTAGGCGCTAAAAAGTCTTGCCAAAGTCACATAGGTAGTCATGTTACAATTTAGTCAATAAAGGCCTCCTACTGGACCGAAACTGAGTGCTTTAACGCTCGCTGTTCGGCCCCACGACCTCCGAGAGGCTTGGAAGAGGCCTCCCCTGAAAGCTGGATTCCCAAGGATTGTCTGTGTGAATTCCTAGCCCGCTAGGCTAAAATTAAGCGACCTAAAGTCGTGCCGAAGTCAAATCGGTCGTCATGGTACTCGAGCGAAACTGAGTGCTTTAACGCTCGCCGCTCGGCCCCACAGCCGTCCAGAGACTCGGGGGAGGACTACCCGGAAAGCTGGATTCCCACCGATCGTTTGTTTCAAATCTTAGCGCACTAGGTCAAAAGTAAGCGCTAAAACGTCCTGCCAAAGTCACATAGGTTGTCATGTTACAATTTAGTCAATATAGGCCTCCTACTGGAGCGAAACCGAGTGCTTTGACGCTCGCCGTTCGGCCCCACGACCTCCGAGAGGCTTGGAAGAGGCCTCCCCTGAAAGCTGGATTCCCACCGATCGTTTGTTTAAAATCTTAGCCCAGTAGCTGAAAAGTAGGCCCTAAGAAGTCCTGCCAAAATCACATAGGTCGTCATGTTACAATTTAGCCAATAAAGGCCTCCTACTGGACCGAAACTGAGTCCTTTAACGCTCGCCTCGCCGCTCGGCCCCACAGCCGTCCAGAGTCTCGGGGGAGGCCTCCCCTGAAAGCTGGATTCCCACCGATCGTTTGTTTCAAATCTTAGCCCACTAGCTCAAACGTAGGCGCTAAAAAGTCTTGCCAAAGTCACATAGGTCGTCATGTTACAATTTAGTCAATAAAGGCCGACTACTGGAGAGAAACTGAGTGCTTTAACGCTCGCCGTTCGGCCCCACAACCTCCGAGAGGCTTGGAAGAGGCCTCCCCTGAAAGCTGGATTCCCACCGATCGTTTGTTTCAAATCTTCGCCCAGTAACTGAAAAGTAGGCGCGAAAAAGTCCTGCCAAAATCACATCGGTCGTCATGTTACAATTTAGTCAAAAAAGGCCTACTACTGGAGCGAAACCGAGTGCTTTGACGCTCGCTGTTCGGCCTCACGACCTCTGAGAGGCTTGAAAGAGTTCTCCCCTGAAAGCTGGATTCCCAAGGATTGTCTGTGTGAATTCCTAGCCCGCTAGGCTGAAATTAAGCGACCTAAAGTCGTGCCGAAGTCAAATCGGTCGTCATGGTACTCGAGCGAAACTGGGTGCTTTAACGCTCGCCGTTCGGCCCCACATCCGTCCAGATACTCGGGGGAGGACTCCCCTGAAAGCTGGATTCCCACCGATAATGTGTTTCAAATCTTAGCCCACTAGCTCAAAAGTAAGCGCTAAAAAGTCCTGCCAAAATCACATATGTCGTCATGTTACAATTTATTCAATAAAGGCCTACTACTGGACCGAAACTGAGTGCTTTAACGCTCGCCGCTCGGCCCCAAAGCCGTCCAGAGACTCGGGGGAGGACTCCCCTGAAAGCTGGATTCCCACCGATCGTTTGTTTCAAATCTTAGCGCACTAGGTCAAAAGTAAGCGCTAAAAAGTCCTGCCAAAGTCACATAGGTTGTCATGTTACAATTTAGTCAATAAAGGCCTAAGACTGGAGCGAAACCGAGTGCTTTGACGCTCGCCGTTCGGGCCCACGACCTCCGAGAGGCTTGGAAGTGGCCTCCCCTGATAGCTGGATTCCCACCGATCGTTTGTTTCAAATCTTCGCCCAGTAGCTGAAAAGTAGGCGCTAAAAAGTCCTGCCAAAGTCACATAGGTCGTCATGTTACAATTTAGTCAATAAAACCCTACTACTGGACGAAACAGAGTGCTTTGACGCTCGCCGTTCGGCCTCACGAGCTCTGAGAGGCTTGGAAGAGGCCTCCCTTGAAAGCTGGATTCCCAAGGCTTGTTTGTGTAAATTCCTAGCCCGCTAGGTAGAAATTAAGCGAAGTAAAGTCGTGCCGAAGTCAAATCGGTCGTCATGGTACTCGAGCGAAACTGAGTGCTTTAACGCTCGCCGCTCGGCCCCACAGCCGTCCAGAGACTCGGGGGAGGACTCCCCTGAAAGCTGGATTCCCACCGATCGTTTGTTTCAAATCTTAGCGCACTAGGTCAAAAGTATGCGCTAAAAAGTCCTGCCAAAATCACATAGGTCGTCATGTTACAATTTACTCAATAAAGGCCTCCTACTGGACCGAAACTGAGTGCTTTAACGCTCGCCGCTCGGCCCCACAGCCGTCCAGAGACTCGGGTGAGGCTTCCCCTGAAAGCTGGATTCCCACCGATCGTTTGTTTCAAATCTTAGCGCACTAGGTCAAAAGTAAGCGCTAAAAAGTCCTGCCAAAATCACATAGGTCGTCATGTTACAATTTACTCAATAAAGGCCTCCTACTGGACCGAAACTGAGTGCTTTAACGCTCGCCGCTCGGCCCCACAGCCGTCCAGAGACTCGGGTGAGGCTTCCCCTGAAAGCTGGATTCCCACCGATCGTTTGTTTCAAATCTTCGCCCAGTAGCTGAAAAGTAGGCGCTAAAAAGTCCTGCCAAAGTCACATAGGTCGTCATGTTACAATTTAGTCAATAAAACCCTACTACTGGAGAGAAACCAAGTGCTTTGACGCTCGCCGTTCGGCCCCACAGCTGTCCAGAGACTCGGGGGAGGCCTCCCCTGAAAGCTGTATTCCCACCGATCGTTTGTTTCAAATCTTAGCCCACTAGCTCAAAAGTAAGCGCTAAAACGTCTTGCCAAAATCACATAGGTCGTCATGTTACAATTTAGTCAATAAAGGCCTACTACTGGAGCGAAACCGAGTGCTTTGACGCTCGCCGATAGGCCCCACGACCTCTGAGAGGCTTGGAAGTGGCCTCCCCTGAAAGCTGGATTCCCAAGGATTGTCTGTGTGAATTCCTAGCCCGCTAGGCTGAAATTAAGCGACCTAAAGTCGTGCCGAAGTCAAATCGGTCGTCATGGTACTCGAGCGAAACTGAGTGCTTTAACGCTCGCCGCTCGGCCCCACAGCCGTCCAGAGACTCGGGGGAGGACTACCCGGAAAGCTGGATTCCCACCGATCGTTTGTTTCAAATCTTAGCGCACTAGGTCAAAAGTAAGCGCTAAAACGTCCTGCCAAAGTCACATAGGTTGTCATGTTACAATTTAGTCAATATAGGCCTCCTACTGGAGCGAAACCGAGTGCTTTGACGCTCGCCGATAGGCCCCACGACCTCTGAGAGGCTTGGAAGTGGCCTCCCCTGAAATCTGGATTCCCAAGGATTGTC
This sequence comes from Phycodurus eques, assembly GCF_024500275.1. NCBI lineage: Eukaryota > Metazoa > Chordata > Actinopteri > Syngnathiformes > Syngnathidae > Phycodurus > Phycodurus eques. The sequence goes on along the minus strand of NW_026904116.1, from coordinate 86,683 downwards.
TGTGTGAATTCCTAGCCCGCTAGGCTGAAATTAAGCGACCTAAATTCGTGCCGAAGTCAAATCGGTCGTCATGGTACTCGAGCAAAACTGAGTGCTTTAAAGCTCGCCGTTCGGCCCCACATCCGTCCAGATACTCGGGGGAGGACTCCCCTGAAAGCTGGATTCCCACCGATAATGTGTTTCAAATCTTAGCCCACTAGCTCAAAAGTAAGCGATAAAAAGTCCTGCCAAAATCACATAGGTCGTCATGTTACAATTTATTCAATAAAGGCCTACTACTGGACCGAAACTGAGTGCTTTAACGCTCGCCGCTCGGCCCCAAAGCCGTCCAGAGACTCGGGGGAGGACTCCCCTGAAAGCTGGATTCCCACCGATCGTTTGTTTCAAATCTTAGCGCACTAGGTCAAAAGTAAGCGCTAAAACGTCCTGCCAAAGTCACATAGGTTGTCATGTTACAATTTAGTCAATAAAGGCCTAAGACTGGAGCGAAACCGAGTCCTTTGACGCTCGCCGTTAGGCCCCACAACCTCTGAGAGGCTTGGAAGTGGCCTCCCCTGAAAGCTGGATTCCCAAGGCTTGTCTGTGTAAATTCCTAGCCCGCTAGGAAGAAATTAGGCGACCTAAAGTCGTGCCGAAGTCAAATCGGTCGTCATGGTACTCGAGCGAAACCGAGTGCTTTGACGCTCGCCGTTCGGGCCCACGACCTCCGAGAGGCTTGGAAGCGGCCTCCCCTAAAAGCTGGATTCCCACCGATCGTTTTTCTCAAATCTTAGCCCACTAGCTCAAAGGTAGGTGCTAAAAAGTCTTGCCAAAGTCACATAGGTAGTCATGTTACAATTTAGTCAATAAAGGCCTCCTACTGGACCGAAACTGAGTGCTTTAACGCTCGTTGTTCGGCCCCACGACCTCCGAGAGGCTTGGAAGTGGCCTCCCCTGAAATCTGGATTCCCAAGGATTGTCTGTGTGAATTCCTAGCCCGCTAGGCTGAAATTAAGCGACCTAAATTCGTGCCGAAGTCAAATCGGTCGTCATGGTACTCGAGCCAAACTGAGTGCTTTAAAGCTCGCCGTTCGGCCCCACATCCGTCCAGATACTCGGGAGAGGACTCCCCTGAAAGCTGGATTCCCACCGATAATGTGTTTCAAATCTTAGCCCACTAGCTCAAAAGTAAGCGCTAAAAAGTCCTGCCAAAATCACATAGGTCGTCATGTTACAATTTATTCAATAAAAGCCTACTACTGGACCGAAACTGAGTGCTTTAACGCTCGCCGCTCGGCCCCAAAGCCGTCCAGAGACTCGGGGGAGGACTCCCCTGAAAGCTGGATTCCCACCGATCGTTTGTTTCAAATCTTAGCGCACTAGGTCAAAAGTAAGCGCTAAAACGTCCTACCAAAGTCACATAGGTTGTCATGTTACAATTTAGTCAATAAAGGCCTAAGACTGGAGCGAAACCGAGTGCTTTGACGCTCGCCGTTAGGCCCCACAACCTCCGAGAGGCTTGGAAGAGGCCTCCTCTGAAATCTGGATTCCCAAGGATTGTCTGTGTGAATTCCTAGCCCGCTAGGCTGAAATTAAGCGACCTAAAGTCGTGCCGAAGTCAAATCGGTCGTCATGGTAATCGAGCGAAACTGAGTGCTTTAACGCTCGCCGCTCGGCCCCACAGCCGTCCAGAGACTCGGGGGAGGACTACCCGGAAAGCTGGATTCCCACCGATCGTTTGTTTCAAATCTTAGCGCACTAGGTCAAAAGAAAGCGCTAAAACGTCCTGCCAAAGTCACATAGGTTGTCATGTTACAATTTAGTCAATAAAGGCCTACTACTGGAGCGAAACAGAGTGCTTTGACGCTCGCCGATAGGCCCCACGACCTCTGAGAGGCTTGGAAGAGGCCTCCCCTGAAAGCTGGATTCCCAAGGATTGTCTGTGTGAATTCCTAGCCCGCTAGGCTGAAATTAAGCGACCTAAAGTCGTGCCGAAGTCAAATCGGTCGTCATGGTACCCGAGCGAAACTGAGTGCTTTAACGCTCGCCGCTCGGCCCCACAGCCGTCCAGAGACTCGGGGGAGGACTACCCGGAAAGCTGGATTCCCACCGATCGTTTGTTTCAAATCTTAGCGCACTAGGTCAAAAGTAAGCGCTAAAACGTCCTGCCAAAGTCACATAGGTTGTCATGTTACAATTTAGTCAATATAGGCCTCCTACTGGAGCGAAACCGAGTGCTTTGACGCTCGCCGTTCGGCCCCACGACCTCCGAGAGGCTTGGAAGAGGCCTCCCCTGAAAGCTGGATTCCCACCGATCGTTTGTTTAAAATCTTAGCCCAGTAGCTGAAAAGTAGGCGCTAAGAAGTCCTGCCAAAATCACATAGGTCGTCATGTTACAATTTAGCCAATAAAGGCCTCCTACTGGACCGAAACTGAGTCCTTTAACGCTCGCCTCGCCGCTCGGCCCCACAGCCGTCCAGAGTCTCGGCGGAGGCCTCCCCTGAAAGCTGGATTCCCACCGATCGTTTGTTTCAAATCTTAGCCCACTAGCTCAAACGTAGGCGCTAAAAAGTCTTGCCAAAGTCACATAGGTCGTCATGTTACAATTTAGTCAATAAAGGCCGACTACTGGAGAGAAACTGAGTGCTTTAACGCTCGCCGTTCGGCCCCACAACCTCCGAGAGGCTTGGAAGAGGCCTCCCCTGAAAGCTGGATTCCCACCGATCGTTTGTTTCAAATCTTCGCCCAGTAACTGCAAAGTAGGCGCGAAAAAGTCCTGCCAAAATCACATCGGTCGTCATGTTACAATTTAGTCAAAAAAGGCCTACTACTGGAGCGAAACCGAGTGCTTTAACGCTCGTTGTTCGGCCCCACGACCTCCGAGAGGCTTGGAAGTGGCCTCCCCTGAAATCTGGATTCCCAAGGATTGTCTGTGTGAATTCCTAGCCCGCTAGGCTGAATTTAAGCGACCTAAATTCGTGCCGAAGTCAAATCGGTCGTCATGGTACTCGAGCCAAACTGAGTGCTTTAAAGCTCGCCGTTCGGCCCCACATCCGTCCAGATACTCGGGAGAGGACTCCCCTGAAAGCTGGATTCCCACCGATAATGTGTTTCAAATCTTAGCCCACTAGCTCAAAAGTAAGCGCTAAAAAGTCCTGCCAAAATCACATAGGTCGTCATGTTACAATTTATTCAATAAAGGCCTACTACTGGACCGAAACTGAGTGCTTTAACGCTCGCCGCTCGGCCCCAAAGCCGTCCAGAGACTCGGGGGAGGACTCCCCTGAAAGCTGGATTCCCACCGATCGTTTGTTTCAAATCTTAGCGCACTAGGTCAAAAGTAAGCGCTAAAACGTCCTACCAAAGTCACATAGGTTGTCATGTTACAATTTAGTCAATAAAGGCCTAAGACTGGAGCGAAACCGAGTGCTTTGACGCTCGCCGTTAGGCCCCACAACCTCCGAGAGGCTTGGAAGAGGCCTCCTCTGAAATCTGGATTCCCAAGGATTGTCTGTGTGAATTCCTAGCCCGCTAGGCTGAAATTAAGCGACCTAAAGTCGTGCCGAAGTCAAATCGGTCGTCATGGTAATCGAGCGAAACTGAGTGCTTTAACGCTCGCCGCTCGGCCCCACAGCCGTCCAGAGACTCGGGGGAGGACTACCCGGAAAGCTGGATTCCCACCGATCGTTTGTTTCAAATCTTAGCGCACTAGGTCAAAAGAAAGCGCTAAAACGTCCTGCCAAAGTCACATAGGTTGTCATGTTACAATTTAGTCAATAAAGGCCTACTACTGGAGCGAAACAGAGTGCTTTGACGCTCGCCGATAGGCCCCACGACCTCTGAGAGGCTTGGAAGAGGCCTCCCCTGAAAGCTGGATTCCCAAGGATTGTCTGTGTGAATTCCTAGCCCGCTAGGCTGAAATTAAGCGACCTAAAGTCGTGCCGAAGTCAAATCGGTCGTCATGGTACTCGAGCGAAACTGAGTGCTTTAACGCTCGCCGCTCGGCCCCACAGCCGTCCAGAGACTCGGGGGAGGACTACCCGGAAAGCTGGATTCCCACCGATCGTTTGTTTCAAATCTTAGCGCACTAGGTCAAAAGTAAGCGCTAAAACGTCCTGCCAAAGTCACATAGGTTGTCATGTTACAATTTAGTCAATATAGGCCTCCTACTGGAGCGAAACCGAGTGCTTTGACGCTCGCCGTTCGGCCCCACGACCTCCGAGAGGCTTGGAAGAGGCCTCCCCTGAAAGCTGGATTCCCACCGATCGTTTGTTTAAAATCTTAGCCCAGTAGCTGAAAAGTAGGCGCTAAGAAGTCCTGCCAAAATCACATAGGTCGTCATGTTACAATTTAGCCAATAAAGGCCTCCTACTGGACCGAAACTGAGTCCTTTAACGCTCGCCTCGCCGCTCGGCCCCACAGCCGTCCAGAGTCTCGGCGGAGGCCTCCCCTGAAAGCTGGATTCCCACCGATCGTTTGTTTCAAATCTTAGCCCACTAGCTCAAACGTAGGCGCTAAAAAGTCTTGCCAAAGTCACATAGGTCGTCATGTTACAATTTAGTCAATAAAGGCCGACTACTGGAGAGAAACTGAGTGCTTTAACGCTCGCCGTTCGGCCCCACAACCTCCGAGAGGCTTGGAAGAGGCCTCCCCTGAAAGCTGGATTCCCACCGATCGTTTGTTTCAAATCTTCGCCCAGTAACTGCAAAGTAGGCGCGAAAAAGTCCTGCCAAAATCACATCGGTCGTCATGTTACAATTTAGTCAAAAAAGGCCTACTACTGGAGCGAAACCGAGTGCTTTGACGCTCGCTGTTCGGCCTCACGACCTCTGAGAGGCTTGGAAGAGTTCTCCCCTGAAAGCTGGATTCCCAAGGATTGTCTGTGTCAATTCCTAGCCTGCTAGGCTGAAATTAAGCGACCTAAAGTCGTGCCGAAGTCAAATCGGTCGTCATGGTACTCGAGCGAAACTGGGTGCTTTAACGCTCGCCGTTCGGCCCCACATCCGTCCAGATACTCGGGGGAGGACTCCCCTGAAAGCTGGATTCCCACCGATAATGTGTTTCAAATCTTAGCCCACTAGCTCAAAAGTAAGCGCTAAAAAGTCCTGCCAAAATCACATATGTCGTCATGTTACAATTTATTCAATAAAGGCCTACTACTGGACCGAAACTGAGTGCTTTAACGCTCGCCGCTCGGCCCCAAAGCCGTCCAGAGACTCGGGTGAGGCTTCCCCTGAAAGCTGGATTCCCACCGATCGTTTGTTTCAAATCTTCGCTCAGTAGCTGAAAAGTAGGTGCTAAAAAGTCCTGCCAAAGTCACATAGGTCGTCATGTTACAATTTAGTCAATAAAACCCTACTACTGGAGCGAAACAGAGTGCTTTGACGCTCGCCGTTCGGCCTCACGACCTCTGAGAGGCTTGGAAGAGTTCTCCCCTGAAAGCTGGATTCCCACCGATCGTTTGTTTAAAATGTTAGCGCATTAGGTCAAAAGTAAGCGCTAAAAAGTCCTGCAAAAATCACATAGGTCGTCATGTTTCAATTTACTCAATAAAGGCCTCCTACTGGACCGAAACTGAGTGCTTTAACGCTCGCAGCTCGGCCCCACAGCCGTCCAGAGACTCGGGTGAGGCTTCCCCTGAAAGCTGGATTCCCACCGATCGTTTGTTTCAAATCTTCGCCCAGTAGCTGAAAAGTAGGCGCTAAAAAGTCCTGCCAAAGTCACATAGGTCGTCATGTTACAATTTAGTCAATAAAACCCTACTACTGGAGCGAAACAGAGTGCTTTGACGCTCGCCGTTCGGCCTCACGAGCTCCGAGAGGCTTGGAAGAGGCCTCCCTTGAAAGCTGGATTCCCAAGGCTTGTTTGTGTAAATTCCTAGCCCGCTAGGTAGAAATTAAGCGACCTAAAGTCGTGCCGAAGTCAAATCGGTCGTCATGGTACTCTAGCAAAACTGAGTGCTTTAACGCTCGCCCCCACAGCCGTCCAGAGACTCGGGGGAGGACTCCCCTGAAAGCTGGATTCCCACCGATCGTTTGTTTCAAATCTTAGCGCACTAGGTCAAAAGTAAGCGCTAAAAAGTCCTGCCAAAATCACATAGGTCGTCATGTTTCAATTTACTCAATAAAGGCCTCCTACTGGACCGAAACTGAGTGCTTTAACGCTCGCCGCTCAGCCCCACAGCCGTCCAGAGACTCGGGTGAGGCTTCCCCTGAAAGCTGGATTCCCACCGATCGTTTGTTTCAAATCTTAGCCCACTAGCTCAAAACTAGGCGCTAAAATGTCCTGCCAAAGTCACGTAGGTCGTCATGTTACAATTTAGTCAATAAAGGCCTACTACTGGAGAGAAACCAAGTGCTTTGACGCTCGCCGTTCGGCCCCACAGCTGTCCAGAGACTCGGGGGAAGCCTCACCTGAAAGCTGTATTCTCACCGATCGTTTGTTTCAAATCTTAGCCCACTAGCTCAAAAGTAAGCGCTAAAAAAGTCTTGCCAAAGTCACATAGGTCGTCATGTTACAATTTAGTCAATAAAGGCCTACTACTGGAGCGAAACCGAGTGCTTTGACGCTCGCCGATAGGCCCCACGACCTCTGAGAGGCTTGGAAGTGGCCTCCCCTGAAAGCTGGATTCCCAAGGATTGTCTGTGTGAATTCCTAGCCCGCTAGGCTGAAATTAAGCGACCTAAAGTCGTGCCGAAGTCAAATCGGTCGTCATGGTACTCGAGCGAAACTGAGTGCTTTAACGCTCGCCGCTCGGCCCCACAGCCGTCCAGAGACTCGGGGGAGGACTACCCAGAAAGCTGGATTCCCACCGATCGTGGGTTTCAAATCTTATCGCACGAGGTCAAAAGTAAGCGCTAAAACGTCCTGCCAAAGTCACATAGGTTGTCATGTTACAATTTAGTCAATATAGGCCTCCTACTGGAGCGAAACCGAGTGCATTGACGCTCGCCGTTCGGCCCCACGACCTCCGAGAGGCTTGGAAGAGGTCTCCCCTGAAAGCTGGATTCCCACCGATCGTTTGTTTAAAATCTTAGCCCAGTAGCTGAAAAGTAGGCGCTAAGAAGTCCTGCCAAAATCACATAGGTCGTCATGTTACAATTTAGCCAATAAAGGCCTCCTACTGGACCGAAACTGAGTGCTTTAACGCTCGCCGCTCGGCCCCACAGCCGTCCAGAGATTCGGGGGAGGCCTCCCCTAAAAGCTGGATTCCACCGTTCGTTTGTTTCAAATCTTAGCCCAGTAGCTGAAAGGTAGGCGCAAAAAAGTCTTGCCAAAGTCACATAGGTCGTTATGTTACAATTTAGTCAATAAAGACCTACTACTGGAGCGAAACAGAGTGCTTTGACGCTCGCCGCTCGGCCCCACAGCCGTCCAAAGACTCGGGGGAGGACTCCCCTGAAAGCTGGATTCCCACCGATCGTTTGTTTCAAATCTTAGCGCACTAGGTGAAAAGTAAGCGCTAAAAAGTCCTGCCAAAGTCACATAGGTTGTCATGTTACAATTTAGTCAATAAAGGCCTACTACTGGAGCGAAACCGAGTTCTTTGACGCTCGCCGTTCGGGCCCACGCCCTCCGAGAGGCTTGGAAGAGGCCTCCCCTGAAAGCTGGATTCCCACCGATCGTTTCTTTCAAATCTTAGCCCAGTAGCTGAAAAGTAGGCGCTAAAAAGTCCTGCCAAAATCACATAGGTCGTCATGTTACAATTTAGTCAATAAAGTCCGCCTACTGGACCGAAACTGAGTGCTTTAACGCTCGCCGCTCGGCCCCACAGCCGCCCAGACACTCGGGGGAGGCCTCCCTTGAAAGCTGGATTCCCAAGGCTTGTGTGTGTAAATTCCTAGCCCGCTAGGTAGAAATTAAGCGAACTAAAGTCGTGCCGAAGTCAAATCGGTCGTCATGGTACTCGAGCGAAACTGAGTGCTTTAACGCTCGCCGCTCGGCCCCACAGCCGTCCAGAGACTCGGGGGAGGACGACCCGGAAAGCTGGATTCCCACCGATCGTTTGTTTCAAATCTTAGCGCACTAGGTCAAAAGTAAGCGCTAAAACGTCCTGCCAAAGTCACATAGGTTGTCATGTTACAATTTAGTCAATATAGGCCTCCTACTGGAGCGAAACCGAGTGCTTTGACGCTCGCCGTTCGGCCCCACGACCTCCGAGAGGCTTGGAAGAGGCCTCCCCTGAAAGCTGGATTCCCACCGATCGTTTGTTTCAAATCTTCGCCCAGTAGCTAAAAAGTAGGCGCTAAAAAGTCCTGCCAAAGTCACATAGGTCGTCATGTTACAATTTAGTCAATAAAACCCTACTACTGGAGCGAAACAGAGTGCTTTGACGCTCGCCGTTCGGCCTCACGAGCTCCGAGAGGCTTGGAAGAGGCCTCCCTTGAAAGCTGGATTCCCAAGGCTTGTTTGTGTAAATTCTTAGCCCGCTAGGTAGAAATTAAGCGACCTAAAGTCGTGCCGAAGTCAAATCGGTCGTCATGGTACTCGAGCGAAACTGAGTGCTTTAACGCTCGCCGCTCGGCCCCATAGCCGTCCAGAGACTCGGGGGAGGACTCCCCTGAAAGCTGGATTCCCACCGATCGTTTGTTTCAAATCTTAGCGCACTAGGTGAAAAGTAAGCGCTAAAAAGTCCTGCCAAAGTCACATAGGTTGTCATGTTACAATTTAGTCAATAAAGGCCTACTACTGGAGCGAAACCGAGTGCTTTGACGCTCGCCGTTCGGGCCCACGCCCTCCGAGAGGCTTGGAAGAGGCCTCCCTGAAAGCTGGATTCCCACCGATCGTTTCTTTCAAATCTTAGCCCAGTAGCTGAAAAGTAGGCGCTAAAAAGTCCTGCCAAAATCACATAGGTCGTCATGTTACAATTTAGTCAATAAAGTCCGCCTACTGGACCGAAACTGAGTGCTTTAACGCTCGCCGCTCGGCCCCACAGCCGTCCAGACACTCGGGGGAGGCCTCCCTTGAAAGCTGGATTCCCAAGGCTTGTTTGTGTAAATTCCTAGCCCGCTAGGTAGAAATTAAGCGAACTAAAGTCGTGCCGAAGTCAAATCGGTCGTCATGGTACTCGAGCGAAACTGAGTGCTTTAACGCTCGCCGCTCGGCCCCACAGCCGTCCAGAGACTCGGGGGAGGACGACCCGGAAAGCTGGATTCCCACCGATCGTTTGTTTCAAATCTTCGCCCAGTAGCTGAAAAGTAGGCGCTAAAAAGTCCTGCCAAAGTCACATAGGTCGTCATGTTACAATTTAGTCAATAAAACCCTACTACTGGAGCGAAACAGAGTGCTTTGACGCTCGCCGTTCGGCCTCACGAGCTCCGAGAGGCTTGGAAGAGGCCTCCCTTGAAAGCTGGATTCCCAAGGCTTGTTTGTGTAAATTCTTAGCCCGCTAGGTAGAAATTAAGCGACCTAAAGTCGTGCCGAAGTCAAATCGGTCGTCATGGTACTCGAGCGAAACTGAGTGCTTTAACGCTCGCCGCTCGGCCCCACAGCCGTCCAGAGACTCGGGGGAGGACTCCCCTGAAAGCTGGATTCCCACCGATCGTTTGTTTCAAATCTTAGCGCACTAGGTGAAAAGTAAGCGCTAAAAAATCCTGCCAAAATCACATAGGTCGTCATGTTACAATTTAGTCAATAAAGTCCGCCTACTGGACCGAAACTGAGTGCTTTAACGCTCGCCGCTCGGCCCCACAGCCGTCCAGACACTCGGGGGAGGCCTCCCTTGAAAGCTGGATTCCCAAGGCTTGTTTGTGTAAATTCCTAGCCCGCTAGGTAGAAATTAAGCGAACTAAAGTCGTGCCGAAGTCAAATCGGTCGTCATGGTACTCGAGCGAAACTGAGTGCTTTAACGCTCGCCGCTCGGCCCCACAGCCGTCCAGAGACTCGGGGGAGGACGACCCGGAAAGCTGGATTCCCACCGATCGTTTGTTTCAAATCTTCGCCCAGTAGCTGAAAAGTAGGCGCTAAAAAGTCCTGCCAAAGTCACATAGGTCGTCATGTTACAATTTAGTCAATAAAACCCTACTACTGGAGCGAAACAGAGTGCTTTGACGCTCGCCGTTCGGCCTCACGAGCTCCGAGAGGCTTGGACGACGCCTCCCTTGAAAGCTGGATTCCCAAGGCTTGTTTGTGTAAATTCTTAGCCCGCTAGGTAGAAATTAAGCGACCTAAAGTCGTGCCGAAGTCAAATCGGTCGTCATTGTACTCGAGCGAAACTGAGTGCTTTAACGCTCGCCGCTCGGCCCCACAGCCGTCCAGAGACTCGGGGAAGGACTCCCCTGAAAGCTGGATTCCCACCGATCGTTTGTTTCAAATCTTAGCGCACTAGGTGAAAAGTAAGCGATAAAAAGTCCTGCCAAAGTCACATAGGTTGTCATGTTACAATTTAGTCAATAAAGGCCTACTACTGGAGCGAAACCGAGTGCTTTGACGCTCGCCGTTCGGGCCCACGCCCTCCGAGAGGCGTGGAAGAGGCCTCCCCTGAAAGCTGGATTCCCACCGATCGTTTCTTTCAAATCTTAGCCCAGTAGCTGAAAAGTAGGCGCTAAAAAGTCCTGCCAAAATCACATAGGTCGTCATGTTACAATTTAGTCAATAAAGTCCGCCTACTGGACCGAAACTGAGTGCTTTAACGCTCGCCGCTCGGCCCCACAGCCGTCCAGACACTCGGGGGAGGCCTCCCTTGAAAGCTGGATTCCCAAGGCTTGTTTGTGTAAATTCCTAGCCCGCTAGGTAGAAATTAAGCGAACTAAAGTCGTGCCGAAGTCAAATCGGTCGTCATGGTACTCGAGCGAAACTGAGTGCTTTAACGCTCGCCGCTCGGCCCCACAGCCGTCCAGAGACTCGGGGGAGGACGACCCGGAAAGCTGGATTCCCACCGATCGTTTGTTTCAAATCTTAGCGCACTAGGTCAAAAGTAAGCGCTAAAACGTCCTGCCAAAGTCACATAGGTCGTCATGTTACAATTTAGTCAATAAAAACCTACTACTGGAGCGAAACAGAGTGCTTTGACGCTCGCCGTTCGGCCTCACGAGCTCCGAGAGGCTTGGAAGAGGCCTCCCTTGAAAGCTGGATTCCCAAGGCTTGTTTGTGTAAATTCTTAGCCCGCTAGGTAGAAATTAAGCGACCTAAAGTCGTGCCGAAGTCAAATCGGTCGTCATGGTACTCGAGCGAAACTGAGTGCTTTAACGCTCGCCGCTCGGCCCCATAGCCGTCCAGAGACTCGGGGGAGGACTCCCCTGAAAGCTGGATTCCCACCGATCGTTTGTTTCAAATCTTAGCGCACTAGGTGAAAAGTAAGCGCTAAAAAGTCCTGCCAAAGTCACATAGGTTGTCATGTTACAATTTAGTCAATAAAGGCCTACTACTGGAGCGAAACCGAGTGCTTTGACGCTCGCCGTTCGGGCCCACGCCCTCCGAGAGGCTTGGAAGAGGCCTCCCCTGAAAGCTGGATTCCCACCGATCGTTTTCTTTCAAATCTTAGCCCAGTAGCTGAAAAGTAGGCGCTAAAAAGTCCTGCCAAAATCACATAGGTCGTCATGTTACAATTTAGTCAATAAAGTCCGCCTACTGGACCGAAACTGAGTGCTTTAACGCTCGCCGCTCGGCCCCACAGCCGTCCAGACACTCGGGGGAGGCCTCCCTTGAAAGCTGGATTCCCAAGGCTTGTTTGTGTAAATTCCTAGCCCGCTAGGTAGAAATTAAGCGAACTAAAGTCGTGCCGAAGTCAAATCGGTCGTCATGGTACTCGAGCGAAACTGAGTGCTTTAACGCTCGCCGCTCGGCCCCACAGCCGTCCAGAGACTCGGGGGAGGACGACCCGGAAAGCTGGATTCCCACCGATCGTTTGTTTCAAATCTTCGCCCAGTAGCTGAAAAGTAGGCGCTAAAAAGTCCTGCCAAAGTCACATAGGTCGTCATGTTACAATTTAGTCAATAAAACCCTACTACTGGAGCGAAACAGAGTGCTTTGACGCTCGCCGTTCGGCCTCACGAGCTCCGAGAGGCTTGGAAGAGGCCCTCCCTTGAAAGCTGGATTCCCAAGGCTTGTTTGTGTAAATTCTTAGCCCGCTAGGTAGAAATTAAGCGACCTAAAGTCGTGCCGAAGTCAAATCGGTCGTCATGGTACTCGAGCGAAACTGAGTGCTTTAACGCTCGCCGCTCGGCCCCACAGCCGTCCAGAGACTCGGGGGCGGACTCCCCTGAAAGCTGGATTCCCACCGATCGTTTGTTTCAAATCTTAGCGCACTAGGTGAAAAGTAAGCGCTAAAAAGTCCTGCCAAATTCACATAGGTTGTCATGTTACAATTTAGTCAATAAAGGCCTACTACTGGAGCGAAACCGAGTGCTTTGACGCTCGCCGTTCGGGCCCACGCCCTCCGAGAGGCTTGGAAGAGGCCTCCCCTGAAAGCTGGATTCCCACCGATCGTTTCTTTCAAATCTTAGCCCAGTAGCTGAAAAGTAGGCGCTAAAAAGTCCTGCCAAAATCACATAGGTCGTCATGTTACAATTTAGTCAATAAAGTCCGCCTACTGGACCGAAACTGAGTGCTTTAACGCTCGCCGCTCGGCCCCACAGCCGTCCAGACACTCGGGGGAGGCCTCCCTTGAAAGCTGGATTCCCAAGGCTTGTTTGTGTAAATTCCTAGCCCGCTAGGTAGAAATTAAGCGAACTAAAGTCGTGCCGAAGTCAAATCGGTCGTCATGGTACTCGAGCGAAACTGAGTGCTTTAACGCTCGCCGCTCGGCCCCACAGCCGTCCAGAGACTCGGGGGAGGACGACCCGGAAAGCTGGATTCCCACCGATCGTTTGTTTCAAATCTTCGCCCAGTAGCTGAAAAGTAGGCGCTAAAAAGTCCTGCCAAAGTCACATAGGTCGTCATGTTACAATTTAGTCAATAAAACCCTACTACTGGAGCGAAACAGAGTGCTTTGACGCTCGCCGTTCGGCCTCACGAGCTCCGAGAGGCTTGGAAGAGGCCTCCCTTGAAAGCTGGATTCCCAAGGCTTGTTTGTGTAAATTCTTAGCCCGCTAGGTAGAAATTAAGCGACCTAAAGTCGTGCCGAAGTTAAATCGGTCGTCATGGTACTCGAGCGAAACTGAGTGCTTTAACGCTCGCCGCTCGGCCCCACAGCCGTCCAGAGACTCGGGGGAGGACTCCCCTGAAAGCTGGATTCCCACCGATCGTTTGTTTCAAATCTTAGCGCACTAGGTGAAAAGTAAGCGCTAAAAAGTCCTGCCAAAGTCACATAGGTTGTCATGTTACAATTTAGTCAATAAAGGCCTACTACTGGAGCGAAACCCAGTGCTTTGACGCTCGCCGTTCGGGCCCACGCCCTCCGAGAGGCTTGGAAGAGGCCTCCCCTGAAAGCTGGATTCCCACCGATCGTTTCTTTCAAATCTTAGCGCACTAGGTGAAAAGTAAGCGCTAAAAAGTCCTGCCAAAGTCACATAGGTTGTCATGTTACAATTTAGTCAATAAAGGCCTACTACTGGAGCGAAACCGAGTGCTTTGACGCTCGCCGTTCGGGCCCACGCCCTCCGAGAGGCTTGGAAGAGGCCTCCCCTGAAAGCTGGATTCCCACCGATCGTTTCTTTCAAATCTTAGCCCAGTAGCTGAAAAGTAGGCGCTAAAAAGTCCTGCCAAAATCACATAGGTCGTCATGTTACAATTTAGTCAATAAAGTCCGCCTACTGGACCGAAACTGAGTGCTTTAACGCTCGCCGCTCGGCCCCACAGCCGTCCAGACACTCGGGGGAGGCCTCCCTTGAAAGCTGGATTCCCAAGGCTTGTTTGTGTAAATTCCTAGCCCGCTAGGTAGAAAGTAAGCGAACTAAAGTCGTGCCGAAGTCAAATCGGTCGTCATGGTACTCGAGCGAAACTGAGTGCTTTAACGCTCGCCGCTCGGCCCCACAGCCGTCCAGAGACTCGGGGGAGGACGACCCGGAAAGCTGGATTCCCACCGATCGTTTGTTTCAAATCTTCGCCCAGTAGCTGAAAAGTAGGCGCTAAAAAGTCCTGCCAAAGTCACATAGGTCGTCATGTTACAATTTAGTCAATAAAACCCTACTACTGGAGCGAAACAGAGTGCTTTGACGCTCGCCGTTCGGCCTCACGAGCTCCGAGAGGCTTGGACGATGCCTCCCTTGAAAGCTGGATTCCCAAGGCTTGTTTGTGTAAATTCTTAGCCCGCTAGGTAGAAATTAAGCGACCTAAAGTCGTGCCGAAGTCAAATCGGTCGTCATTGTACTCGAGCGAAACTGAGTGCTTTAACGCTCGCCGCTCGGCCCCACAGCCGTCCAGACACTCGGGGGAGGCCTCCCCTGAAAGCTGGATTCCCACCGATCGTTTGTTTCAAATCTTAGCGCACTAGGTGAAAAGTAAGCGCTAAAAAGTCCTGCCAAAGTCACATAGGTTGTCATGTTACAATTTAGTCAATAAAGGCCTACTACTGGAGCGAAACCGAGTGCTTTGACGCTCGCCGTTCGGGCCCACGCCCTCCGAGAGGCTTGGAAGAGGCCTCCCCTGAAAGCTGGATTCCCACCGATCGTTTCTTTCAAATCTTAGCCCAGTAGCTGAAAAGTAGGCGCTAAAAAGTCCTGCCAAAATCACATAGGTCGTCATGTTACAATTTAGTCAATAAAGTCCACCTACTGGACCGAAACTGAGTGCTTTAACGCTCGCCGCTCGGCCCCACAGCCGTCCAGACACTCGGGGGAGGCCTCCCTTGAAAGCTGGATTCCCAAGGCTTGTTTGTGTAAATTCCTAGCCCGCTAGGTAGAAATTAAGCGAACTAAAGTCGTGCCGAAGTCAAATCGGTCGTCATGGTACTCGAGCGAAACTGAGTGCTTTAACGCTCGCCGCTCGGCCCCACAGCCGTCCAGAGACTCGGGGGAGGACGACCCGGAAAGCTGGATTCCCACCGATCGTTTGTTTCAAATCTTAGCGCACTAGGTCAAAAGTAAGCGCTAAAACGTCCTGCCAAAGTCACATAGGTCGTCATGTTACAATTTAGTCAATAAAACCCTACTACTGGAGCGAAACAGAGTGCTTTGACGCTCGCCGTTCGGCCTCACGAGCTCCGAGAGGCTTGGAAGAGGCCTCCCTTGAAAGCTGGATTCCCACCGATCGTTTGTTTCAAATCTTAGCGCACTAGGTCAAAAGTAAGCGCTAAAACGTCCTGCCAAAGTCACATAGGTTGTCATGTTACAATTTAGTCAATTTAGGCCTCCTACTGGAGCGAAACCGAGTGCTTTGACGCTCGCCGTTCGGCCCCACGACCTCCGAGACGCTTGGAAGAGGCCTCCCCTTAAAGTTGGATTCCCACCGATCGTTTGTTTCAAATCTTCGCCCAGTAGCTGAAAAGTAGGCGCTAAAAAGTCCTGCCAAAGTCACATAGGTCGTCATGTTACAATTTAGTCAATAAAACCCTACTACTGGAGCGAAACAGAGTGCTTTGACGCTCGCCGTTCGGCCTCACGACCTCTGAGAGGCTTGGAAGAGTTCTCCCCTGAAAGCTGGATTCCCAAGGATTGTCTGTGTAAATTCCTAGCCCGCTAGGTAGAAATTAAGCGACCTAAAGTCGTGCCGAAGTCAAATCGGTCGTCATGGTACTCGAGCGAAACTGAGTGCTTTAACGCTCGCCGCTCGGCCCCACAGCCGTCCAGAGACTCGGGGGAGGACTCCCCTGAAAGCTGGATTCCCACCGATCGTTTGTTTCAAATCTTAGCCCAGTAGCTGAAAAGTAGGCGCTAAAAAGTCCTGCCAAAATCACATAGGTCGTCCTGTTACAATTTACTCAATAAAGGCCTCCTACTGGACCGAAACTGAGTGCTTTAACGCTCGCCGCTAAGCCCCACAGCCGTCCAGAGACTCGGGGGAGGACTCCCCTGAAAGCTGGATTCCCACCGATCGTTTGTTTCAAATCTTCGCCCAGTAGCTGAAAAGTAGGCGCTAAAAAGTCCTGCCAAAGTCACATAGGTCGTCATGTTACAATTTAGTCAATAAAACCCTACTACTGGAGCGAAACAGAGTGCTTTGACGCTCGCCGTTCGGCCTCACGAGCTCCGAGAGGCTTGGAAGAGGCCTCCCTTGAAAGCTGGATTCCCAAGGCTTGTTTGTGTAAATTCCTAGCCCGCTAGGTAGAAATTAAGCGACCTAAAGTCGTGCCGAAGTCAAATCGGTCGTAATGGTACTCGAGCGAAACTGAGTGCTTTAACGCTCGCCCCCACAGCCGTCCAGAGACTCGGGGGAGGCCTCCCCTAAAAGCTGGATTCCCACCGATCGTTTGTTTCAAATCTTAGCGAACTAGGTCAAAAGTAAGCGCAAAAAAGTCTTGCCAAAGTCACATAGGTCGTTATGTTACAATTTAGTCAATAAAGACCTACTACTGGAGCGAAACCGAGTGCTTTGACGCTCGCCGTTCGGCCCCACGACCTCTGAGAGGCTTGGAAGAGGCCTCCCCTGAAAGCTGGATTCCCAAGGATTGTCTGTGTGAATTCCTAGCCCGCTAGGCTGAAATTAAGCGACCTAAAGTCGTGCCGAAGTAATATCGGTCGTCATGGTACTCGAGCAAAACTGAGCGCTTTAACGCTCGCCGCTCGGCCCCACAGCCGTCCAGAGACTAGGGGGAGGACTCCCCTTAAAGCTGGATTCCCACCGATCGTTTGTTTCAAATCTTAGCGCACTAGGTCAAAAGTAAGCGCTAAAAAGTCCTGCCAAATTCACATAGCTTGTCATGTCACAATTTAGTCAATAAAGGCCTCCTACTGTAGCGAAACCGAGTGCTTTGACGCTCGCCGTTCGGCCCCACAGCCGTCCAGAGTCTCGGGGGAGGCCTCCCCTGAAAGCTGGATTCCCACCGATCGTTTGTTTCAAATCTTAGCCCACTAGCTCAAACGTAGGCGCTAAAAAGTCTTGCCAAAGTCACATTGGTCGTCATGTTACAATTTAGTCAATAAAGGCCGACTACTGGAGAGAAACTGAGTGCTTTAACGATCGCCGTTCGGGCCCACGAACTCCGAGAGGCTTGGAAGAGGCCTCCCCTGAAAGCTGGATTCCCACCGATCGTTTGTTTCAAATCTTCGCCCAGTAGCTGAAAAGTAAGCGCTAAAAAGTCCTGCCAAAATCACATAGGTCGTCATGTTACAATTTAGTTAATAAAGGCCAACTACTGGAGAGAAACCGAGTGCTTTGACGCTCGCCGTTCGCCCCCACAGCCGTCCAGAGACTCGGGGGAGGACTACCCGGAAAGCTGGATTCCCACCGATCGTTTGTTTCAAATCTTAGCGCACTAGGTCAAAAGTAAGCGCTAAAAAGTCCTGCCAAAATCACATAGGTCGTCATGTTACAATTTAGTCAATAAAGGCCTACTACTGGACCGAAACTGAGTGCTTTAACGCTCGCCGCTCGGCCCCAAAGCCGTCCAGAGACTCGGGTGAGGCTTCCCCTGATAGCTGGATTCCTACCGATCGTTTGTTTCAAATCCTAGCCCAGTAGCTGAAATGTAGGCGCTAAAAAGTCCTGCCAAAATCACGTAGGTCGTCATGTTACAATTTAGTCAATAAAGGCCTACTACTGTAGCGAAAACGAGTGCTTTGACGCTCGCCGCTCGGCCCCACAGCCGTCCAGAGGCTCGGAAGAGGCCTCCCCTGAAAGCTGGATTCCCAAGGATTGTCTGTGTGAATTCCTAGCCCGCTAGGCTGAAATTAAGCGACCTAAAGTCGTGCCGAAGTCAAATCGGTTGTCATGGTACTCGAGCGAAACTGAGTGCTTTAACGCTCGCCGTTCGCCCCCACATCCGTCCAGATACTCAGGGGAGGACTCCCCTGAAAGCTGGATTCCCACCGATAATGTGCTTCAAATCTTAGCCCACTCGCTCAAAAGTAAGCGCTAAAAAGTCCTGCCAAAATCACATAGGTCGTCATGTTACAATTTATTCAATAAAGGCCTACTACTGGACCGAAACTGAGTGCTTTAACGCTCGCCGCTCGGCCCCACAGCCGTCCAGAGACTCGGGGGAGGACTACCCGGAAAGCTGGATTCCCACCTATCGTTTGTTTCAAATCTTAGCGCACTAGGTCAAAAGTAAGCGCTAAAACGTCCTGCCAAAGTCACATAGGTTGTCATGTTACAATTTAGTCAATATAGGCCTCCTACTGGAGCGAAACCGAGTGCTTTAACGCTCGCCGCTCATCCCCACAGCTGTCCAGAGTCTCGGGGGAGGCCTCCCCTGAAAGCTGGATTCCCACCGATCGTTTGTTTGAAATCTTAGCCCACTAGCTCAAACGTAGGCGCTAAAAAGTCTTGCCAAAGTCACATAGGTCGTCATGTTACAATTTAGTCAATAAAGGCCGACTACTGGAGAGAAATTGAGTGCTTTAACGCTCGCCGTTCGGCCCCACAACCTCCGAGAGGCTTGGAAGAGGCCTCCCCTGAAAGCTGGATTCCCACCGATCGTTTGTTTCAAATCTTCGCCCAGTAACTGAAAAGTAGGCGCTAAAAAGTCCTGCCAAAATCACATCGGTCGTCATGTTACAATTTAGTCAATAAAGGCCTACTACTGGAGCGAAACCGAGTGCTTTGACGCTCGCCGTTCGGCCTCACGACCTCTGAGAGGCTTGGAAGAGTTCTCCCCTGAAAGCTGGATTCCCAAGGATTGTCTGTGTGAATTCCTAGCCCGCTAGGCTGAAATTAAGCGACCTAAAGTCGTGCCGAAGTCAAATCGGTCGTCATGGTACTCGAGCGAAACTGAGTGCTTTAACGCTCGCCGTTCGGCCCCACAGCCGTCCAGAGTCTCGGGGGAGGCCTCCCCTGAAAGCTGGATTCCCACCGATCGTTTGTTTCAAATCTTAGCCCACTAGCTCAAACGTAGGCGCTAAAAAGTCTTGCCAAAGTCACATTGGTCGTCATGTTACAATTTAGTCAATAAAGGCCGACTACTGGAGAGAAACTGAGTGCTTTAACGATCGCCGTTCGGGCCCACGAACTCCGAGAGGCTTGGAAGAGGCCTCCCCTGAAAGCTGGATTCCCACCGATCGTTTGTTTCAAATCTTCGCCCAGTAGCTGAAAAGTAAGCGCTAAAAAGTCCTGCCAAAATCACATAGGTCGTCATGTTACAATTTAGTTAATAAAGGCCAACTACTGGAGAGAAACCGAGTGCTTTGACGCTCGCCGTTCGCCCCCACAGCCGTCCAGAGACTCGGGGGAGGACTACCCGGAAAGCTGGATTCCCACCGATCGTTTGTTTCAAATCTTAGCGCACTAGGTCAAAAGTAAGCGCTAAAAAGTCCTGCCAAAATCACATAGGTCGTCATGTTACAATTTAGTCAATAAAGGCCTACTACTGGACCGAAACTGAGTGCTTTAACGCTCGCCGCTCGGCCCCAAAGCCGTCCAGAGACTCGGGTGAGGCTTCCCCTGATAGCTGGATTCCTACCGATCGTTTGTTTCAAATCCTAGCCCAGTAGCTGAAATGTAGGCGCTAAAAAGTCCTGCCAAAATCACGTAGGTCGTCATGTTACAATTTAGTCAATAAAGGCCTACTACTGTAGCGAAAACGAGTGCTTTGACGCTCGCCGCTCGGCCCCACAGCCGTCCAGAGGCTCGGAAGAGGCCTCCCCTGAAAGCTGGATTCCCAAGGATTGTCTGTGTGAATTCCTAGCCCGCTAGGCTGAAATTAAGCGACCTAAAGTCGTGCCGAAGTCAAATCGGTTGTCATGGTACTCGAGCGAAACTGAGTGCTTTAACGCTCGCCGTTCGCCCCCACATCCGTCCAGATACTCAGGGGAGGACTCCCCTGAAAGCTGGATTCCCACCGATAATGTGCTTCAAATCTTAGCCCACTCGCTCAAAAGTAAGCGCTAAAAAGTCCTGCCAAAATCACATAGGTCGTCATGTTACAATTTATTCAATAAAGGCCTACTACTGGACCGAAACTGAGTGCTTTAACGCTCGCCGCTCGGCCCCACAGCCGTCCAGAGACTCGGGGGAGGACTACCCGGAAAGCTGGATTCCCACCTATCGTTTGTTTCAAATCTTAGCGCACTAGGTCAAAAGTAAGCGCTAAAACGTCCTGCCAAAGTCACATAGGTTGTCATGTTACAATTTAGTCAATATAGGCCTCCTACTGGAGCGAAACCGAGTGCTTTAACGCTCGCCGCTCATCCCCACAGCTGTCCAGAGTCTCGGGGGAGGCCTCCCCTGAAAGCTGGATTCCCACCGATCGTTTGTTTGAAATCTTAGCCCACTAGCTCAAACGTAGGCGCTAAAAAGTCTTGCCAAAGTCACATAGGTCGTCATGTTACAATTTAGTCAATAAAGGCCGACTACTGGAGAGAAATTGAGTGCTTTAACGCTCGCCGTTCGGCCCCACAACCTCCGAGAGGCTTGGAAGAGGCCTCCCCTGAAAGCTGGATTCCCACCGATCGTTTGTTTCAAATCTTCGCCCAGTAACTGAAAAGTAGGCGCTAAAAAGTCCTGCCAAAATCACATCGGTCGTCATGTTACAATTTAGTCAATAAAGGCCTACTACTGGAGCGAAACCGAGTGCTTTGACGCTCGCCGTTCGGCCTCACGACCTCTGAGAGGCTTGGAAGAGTTCTCCCCTGAAAGCTGGATTCCCAAGGATTGTCTGTGTGAATTCCTAGCCCGCTAGGCTGAAATTAAGCGACCTAAAGTCGTGCCGAAGTCAAATCGGTCGTCATGGTACTCGAGCGAAACTGAGTGCTTTAACGCTCGCCGTTCGGCCCCACATCCGTCCAGATACTCGGGGGAGGACTCCCCTGAAAGCTGGATTCCCACCGATAATGTGTTACAAATCTTAGCCCACTAGCTCAAAAGTAAGCGCTAAAAAGTCCTGCCAAAATCACATAGGTCGTCATGTTACAATTTATTCAATAAAGGCCTACTACTGGACCGAAACTGAGTGCTTTAACGCTCGCCGATCGGCCCCACAGCCGTCCAGAGACTCGGGGGAGGACTACCCGGAAAGCTGGATTCCCACCGATCGTTTGTTTCAAATCTTAGCGCACTAGGTCAAAAGTAAGCGCTAAAACGTCCTGCCAAAGTCACATAGGTTGTCATGTTACAATTTAGTCAATATATGCCTCCTACTGGAGCGAAACAGAGTGCTTTGACGCTCGCCGTTCGGCCCCACGACCTCCGAGAGGCTTGGAAGAGGCCTCCCCTGAAAGCTGGATTCCCACCGATCGTTTGTTTAAAATCTTAGCCCAGTACCTGAAAAGTAGGCGCTAGGAAGTCCTGCCAAAATCACATAGGTCGTCATGTTACAATTTAGCCAAAAAAGGCCTCCTACTGGACCGAAACTGAGTGCTTTAACGCTCGCCGCTCGGCCCCACAGCCGTCCAGAGTCTCGGGGGAGGCCTCCCCTGAAAGCTGGATTCCCACCGATCGTTTGTTTCAAATCTTAGCCCACTAGCTCAAACGTAGGCGCTAAAAAGTCTTGCCAAAGTCACATAGGTCGTCATATTACAATTTAGTCAATAAAGGCCTCCTACTGGACCGAAACTGAGTGCTTTAACGCTCGCTGTTCGGCCCCACGACCTCCGAGAAGCTTGGAAGAGGCCTCCCCTGAAAGCTGGATTCCCAAGGATTGTCTGTGTGAATTCCTAGCCCGCTAGGCTGAAATTAAGCGACCTAAAGTCGTGCCGAAGTCAAATCGGTCGTCATGGTACTCGAGCGAAACTGAGTGCTTTAACGCTCGCCGTTCGGCCCCACATCCATCCAGATACTCGGGGGAGGACTCCCCTGAAAGCTGGATTCCCAAGGCTTGTCTGTGTAAATTCCTAGCCCGCTAGGCAGAAATTAGGCGACCTAAAGTCGTGGCGAAGTCAAATCGGTCGTCATGGTACTCGAGCGAAACAGAGTGCTTTGACGCTCGCCGTTCGGGCCCACGACCTCCGAGAGGCTTGGAAGCGGCCTCCCCTAAAAGCTGGATTCCCACCGATCGTTTTTCTCAAATCTTAGCCCACTAGCTGAAAGGTAGGCGCTAAAAAGTCTTGCCAAAGTCACATAGGTAGTCATGTTACAATTTAGTCAATAAAGGGCTCCTACTGGACCGAAACTGAGTGCTTTAACGCTCGCTGTTCGGCCCCACGACCTCCGAGAAGCTTGGAAGAGGCCTCCCCTGAAAGCTGGATTCCCAAGGATTGTCTGTGTGAATTCCTAGCCCGCTAGGCTGAAATTAAGCGACCTAAAGTCGTGCCGAAGTCAAATCGGTCGTCATGGTACTCAAGCGAAACCGAGTGCTTTAACGCTCGCCGTTCGGCCCCACATCCGTCCAGATACTCGGGGGAGGACTCCCCTGAAAGCTGGCTTCCCACCGATAATGTGTTTCAAATCTTAGCCCACTAGCTCAAAAGTAAGCGCTAAAAAGTCCTGCCAAAATCACATAGGTCGTCATGTTACAATTTATTCAATAAAGGCCTACTACTGGACCGAAACTGAGTGCTTTAACGCTCGCCGCTCGGCCCCACAGCCGTCCAGAGACTCGGGGGAGGACTACCCGGAAAGCTGGATTCCCACCGATCGTTTGTTTCAAATCTTAGCGCACTAGGTCAAAAGTAAGCGCTAAAACGTCCTGCCAAAGTCACATAGGTTGTCATGTTACAATTTAGTCAATATAGGCCTCCTACTGGAGCGAAACAGAGTGCTTTGACGCTCGCCGTTCGGCCCCACGACCTCCGAGAGGCTTGGAAGAGGCCTCCCCTGAAAGCTGGATTCCCACCGATCGTTTGTTTAAAATCTTAGCCCAGTACCTGAAAAGTAGGCGCTAGGAAGTCCTGCCAAAATCACATAGGTCGTCATGTTACAATTTAGCCAAAAAAGGCCTCCTACTGGACCGAAACTGAGTGCTTTAACGCTCGCCGCTCGGCCCCACAGCCGTCCAGAGTCTCGGGGGAGGCCTCCCCTGAAAGCTGGATTCCCACCGATCGTTTGTTTCAAATCTTAGCCCACTAGCTCAAACGTAGGCGCTAAAAAGTCTTGCCAAAGTCACATAGGTCGTCATATTACAATTTAGTCAATAAAGGCCTCCTACTGGACCGAAACTGAGTGCTTTAACGCTCGCTGTTCGGCCCCACGACCTCCGAGAAGCTTGGAAGAGGCCTCCCCTGAAAGCTGGATTCCCAAGGATTGTCTGTGTGAATTCCTAGCCCGCTAGGCTGAAATTAAGCGACCTAAAGTCGTGCCGAAGTCAAATCGGTCGTCATGGTACTCGAGCGAAACTGAGTGCTTTAACGCTCGCCGTTCGGCCCCACATCCATCCAGATACTCGGGGGAGGACTCCCCTGAAAGCTGGATTCCCAAGGCTTGTCTGTGTAAATTCCTAGCCCGCTAGGCAGAAATTAGGCGACCTAAAGTCGTGGCGAAGTCAAATCGGTCGTCATGGTACTCGAGCGAAACAGAGTGCTTTGACGCTCGCCGTTCGGGCCCACGACCTCCGAGAGGCTTGGAAGCGGCCTCCCCTAAAAGCTGGATTCCCACCGATCGTTTTTCTCAAATCTTAGCCCACTAGCTGAAAGGTAGGCGCTAAAAAGTCTTGCCAAAGTCACATAGGTAGTCATGTTACAATTTAGTCAATAAAGGGCTCCTACTGGACCGAAACTGAGTGCTTTAACGCTCGCTGTTCGGCCCCACGACCTCCGAGAAGCTTGGAAGAGGCCTCCCCTGAAAGCTGGATTCCCAAGGATTGTCTGTGTGAATTCCTAGCCCGCTAGGCTGAAATTAAGCGACCTAAAGTCGTGCCGAAGTCAAATCGGTCGTCATGGTACTCAAGCGAAACCGAGTGCTTTAACGCTCGCCGTTCGGCCCCACATCCATCCAGATACTCGGGGGAGGACTCCCCTGAAAGCTGGTTTCCCACCGATAATGTGTTTCAAATCTTAGCCCACTAGCTCAAAAGTAAGCGTTAAAAAGTCCTGCCAAAATCACATAGGTCGTCATGTTACAATTTATTCAATAAAGGCCTACTACTGGACCGAAACTGAGTGCTTTAACGCTCGCCGCTCGGCCCCACAGCCGTCCAGAGACTCGGTGGAGGACTACCCGGAAAGCTGGATTCCCACCGATCGTTTGTTTCAAATCTTAGCGCACTAGGTCAAAAGTAAGCGCTAAAACGTCCTGCCAAAGTCACATAGGTTGTCATGTTACAATTTAGTCAATATAGGCCTCCTACTGGAGCGAAACCGAGTGCTTTGACGCTCGCCGTTCGGCCCCACGACCTCCGAGAGGCTTGGAAGAGGCCTCCCCTGAAAGCTGGATTCCCACCGATCGTTCGTTTAAAATCTTAGCCCAGTAGCTGAAAAGTAGGCGCTAAAAAGTCCTGCCAAAGTCACATAGGTCGTCATGTTACAATTTAGTCAATAAAACCCTACTACTGGAGCGAAACAGAGTGCTTTGACGCTCGCCGTTCGGCCTCACGAGCTCCGAGAGGCTTGGAAGAGGCCTCACTTGAAAGCTGGATTCCCAAGGCTTGTTTGTGTAAATTCCTAGCCCGCTAGGTAGAAATTAAGCGACCTAAAGTCGTGCCGAAGTCAAATCGGTCGTCATGGTACTCGAGCGAAACTGAGTGCTTTGACGCTCGCCGTTCGGCCCCACAGCTGTCCAGAGACTCGGGGGAGGCCTCCCCTTAACGCTGTATTCCCACCGATCGTTTGTTTAAAATCTTAGCCCAGTAGCTGAAAAGTAGGCGCTAAGAAGTCCTGCCAAAATCACATAGGTCGTCATGTTACAATTTAGCCAATAAAGGCCTCCTACTGGACCGAAACTGAGTGCTTTAACGCTCGCCGCTCGGCCCCACAGCCGTCCAGAGTCTCGGGGGAGGCCTCCCCTGAAAGCTGGATTCCCACCGATCATGTGTTTCAAATCTTAGCCCACTAGCTCAAACGTAGGCGCTAAAAAGTCTTGCCAAAGTCACATAGGTCGTCATGTTACAATTTAGTCAATAAAGGCCGACTACTGGAGAGAAACTGAGTGCTTTAACGCTCGCCGTTCGGCCCCACAACCTCCGAGAGGCTTGGAAGAGGCCTCCCCTGAAAGCTGGATTCCCACCGATCGTTTGTTTCAAATCTTCGCCCAGTAACTGAAAAGTAGGCGCTAAAAAGTCCTGCCAAAATCACATCGGTCGTCATGTTACAATTTAGTCAATAAAGGCCTACTACTGGAGCGAAACAGAGTGCTTTGACGCTCGCCGTTCGGCCTCACGACCTCTGAGAGGCTTGGAAGGGTTCTCCCCTGAAAGCTGGATTCCCAAGGATTGTCTGTGTGAATTCCTAGCCCGCTAGGCTGAAATTAAGCGACCTAAAGTCGTGCCGAAGTCAAATCGGTCGTCATGGTACTCGAGCGAAACTGAGTGCTTTAACGCTCGCCGTTCAGCCCCACATCCGTCCAGATACTCGGGGGAGGACACCCCTGAAAGCTGGATTCCCACCGATAATGTGTTTCAAATCTTAGCCCACTAGGTCAAAAGTAAGCGCTAAAAAGTCCTGCCAAAGTCACATAGGTTGTCATGTTACAATTTAGTCAATAAAGGCCTAAGACTGGAGCGAAACCGAGTGCTTTGACGCTCGCCGTTCGGGCCCACGACCTCCGAGAGGCTTGGAAGAGGCCTCCCCTGAAAGCTGGATTCCCACCGATCGTTTGTTTCAAATCTTCGCCCAGTAGCTGAAAAGTAGGCGCTAAAAAGTCCTGCCAAAGTCACATAGGTCGTCATGTTACAATTTAGTCAATAAAACCCTACTACTGGAGCGAAACAGAGTGCTTTGACGCTCGCCGTTCGGCCTCACGAGCTCCGAGAGGCTTGGAAGAGGCCTCACTTGAAAGCTGGATTCCCAAGGCTTGTTTGTGTAAATTCCTAGCCCGCTAGGTAGAAATTAAGCGACCTAAAGTCGTGCAGAAGTCAAATCGGTCGTCATGGTACTCGAGCGAAACTGAGTGCTTTAACGCTCGCCGCTCGGCCCCACAGCCGTCCAGAGACTCGGGGGAGGACTCCCCTGAAAGCTGGATTCCCACCGATCGTTTGTTTCAAATCTTAGCGCACTAGGTCAAAAGTAAGCGCTAAAAAGTCCTGCCAAAATCACATAGGTCGTCATGTTACAATTTAGTCAATCAAGGCCTACTACTGGACCGAAACTGAGTGCTTTAACGCTCGCCGCTCGGCCCCAAAGCCGTCCAGAGACTCGGGTGAGGCTTCCCCTGATAGCTGGATTCCTACCGATCGTTTGTTTCAAATCTTAGCCCACTAGCTCAAAACTAAGCGCTAAAATGTCCTGCCAAAGTCACATAGGTCGTCATGTTACAATTTAGTCAATAAAGGCTTACTACTGGAGAGAAACCAAGTGCTTTAACGCTCGCCGCTCGGCCCCAAAGCCGTCCAGAGACTCGAGGGAGGACTCCCCTGAAAGCTGGATTCCCACCGATCGTTTGTTTCAAATCTTAGCCCACTAGCTCAAAAGTAAGCGCTAAAAAGTATTGCCAAAGTCACATAGGTCGTCATGTTACAATTTAGTCAATCAAGGCCTACTACTGGAGCGAAACCGAGTGCTTTGACGCTCGCCGATAGGCCCCACGACCTCTGAGAGGCTTGGAAGTGGCCTCCCCTGAAATCTGGATTCCCAAGGATTGTCTGTGTGAATTCCTAGCCCGCTAGGCTGAAATTAAGCGACCTAAATTCGTGCCGAAATCAAATCGGTCGTCATGGTACTCGAGCGAAACTGAGTGCTTTAACGCTCGCCGTTCGGCCCCACATCCGTCCAGATAGTCGGGGGAGGACTCCCCTGAAAGCTGGATTCCCACCGATAATGTGTTTCAAATCTTAGCCCACTAGCTCAAAAGTAAGCGCTAAAAAGTCCTGCCAAAATCACATAGGTCGTCATGTTACAATTTATTCAATAAAGGCCTACTACTGGACCGAAACTGAGTGCTTTAACGCTCGCCGCACGGCCCCAAAGCCGTCCAGAGACTCGGGGGAGGACTCCCCTGAAAGCTGGATTCCCAAGGCTTGTCTGTGTAAATTCCTAGCCAGCTAGGCAGAAATTAGGCGACCTAAAGTCGTGCCGAAGTCAAATTGGTCGTCATGGTACTCGAGCGAAACCGAGTGCTTTGACGCTCGCCGTTCGGGCCCACGACCTCCGAGAGGCTAGGAAGCGGCCTCCCCTAAAAGCTGGATTCCCACCGATCGTTTTTCTCAAATCTTAGCCCACTAGCTCAAAGGTAGGCGCTAAAAAGTCTTGCCAAAGTCACATAGGTAGTCATGTTACAATTTAGTCAATAAAGGCCTCCTACTGGACCGAAAGTGAGTGCTTTAACGCTCGCTGTTCGGCCCCACGACGTCCGAGAGGCTTGGAAGAGGCCTCCCCTGAAAGCTGGATTTCCAAGGATTGTCTGTGTGAATTCCTAGCCCGCTAGGCTGAAATTAAGCGACCTAAAGTCGTGCCGAAGTCAAATCGGTCGTCATGGTACTCGAGCGAAACAGAGTGCTTTAACGCTCGCCGCTCGGCCCCACAGCCGTCCAGAGACTCGGGGGAGGACTACCCAGAAAGCTGGATTCCCACCGATCGTTTGTTTCAAATCTTAGCGCACTAGGTCAAAAGTAAGCGCTAAAACGTCCTGCCAAAGTCACATAGGTTGTCATGTTACAATTTAGTCAATATAGGCCTCCTACTGGAGCGAAACCAAGTGCTTTGACGCTCGCCGTTCGGCCCCACGACCTCCGAGAGGCTTGGAAGAGGCCTCCCCTGAAAGCTGGATTCCCACCGATCGTTTGTTTATAATTTTAGCCCAGTAGCTGAAAAGTAGGCGCTAAGAAGTCCTGCCAAAATCACATAGGTCGTCATGTTACAATTTAGCCAATAAAGGCATCCTACTGGACCGAAACTGAGTGCTTTAACGCTCGCCTCGCCGCTCGGCCCCACAGCCGTCCAGAGTCTCGGGGGAGGCCTCCCCTGAAAGCTGGATTCCCACCGATCATTTGTTGCAAATCTTAGCCCACTAGCTCAAACGTAGGTGCTAAAAAGTCTTGCCAAAGTCACATAGGTCGTCATGTTACAATTTAGTCAATAAAGGCCGACTACTGGAGAGAAACTGAGTGCTTTAACGCTCGCCGTTCGGCCCCACAACCTCCGAGAGGCTTGGAAGAGGCCTCCCCTGAAAGCTGGATTCCCACCGATCGTTTGTTTCAAATCTTCGCCCAGTAACTGAAAAGTAGGCGCGAAAAAGTCCTGCCAAAATCACATCGGTCGTCATGTTACAATTTAGTCAATAAAACCCTACTACTGGAGCGAAACAGAGTGCTTTGACGCTCGCCGTTCGGCCTCACGAGCTCCGAGAGGCTTGGAAGAGGCCTCACTTGAAAGCTGGATTCCCAAGGCTTGTTTGTGTAAATTCCTAGCCCGCTAGGTAGAAATTAAGCGACCTAAAGTCGTGCCGAAGTCAAATCGGTCGTCATGGTACTCGAGCGAAACTGAGTGCTTTAACGCTCGCCGCTCGGCCCCACAGCCGTCCAGAGACTCGGGGGAGGACTCCCCTGAAAGCTGGATTCCCACCGATCGTTTGTTTCAAATCTTAGCGCACTAGGTCAAAAGTAAGCGCTAAAAAGTCCTGCCAAAATCACATAGGTCGTCATGTTACAATTTACTCAATAAAGGCCTCCTACTGGACCGAAACTGAGTGCTTTAACGCTCGCCGCTCGGCCCCACAGCCGTCCAGAGACTCGGGTGAGGCTTCCCCTGAAAGCTGGATTCCTACCGATCGTTTGTTTCAAATCTTAGCCCACTAGCTCAAAACTAAGCGCTAAAATGTCCTGCCAAAGTCACATAGGTCGTCATGTTACAATTTAGTCAATAAAGGCCTACTACTGGAGAGAAACCAAGTGCTTTAACGCTCGCCGCTCGGCCCCAAAGCCGTCCAGAGACTCGGGGGAGGACTCCCCTGAAAGCTGGATTCCCACCGATCGTTTGTTTCAAATCTTAGCCCACTAGCTCAAAAGTAAGCGCTAAAAAGTATTGCCAAAGTCACATAGGTCGTCATGTTACAATTTAGTCAATAAAGGCCTACTACTGGAGCGAAACCGAGTTCTTTGACGCTCGCCGATAGGCCCCACGACCTCTGAGAGGCTTGGAAGTGGCCTCCCCTGAAATCTGGATTCCCAAGGATTGTCTGTGTGAATTCCTAGCCCGCTAGGCTGAAATTAAGCGACCTAAATTCGTGCCGAAATCAAATCGGTCGTCATGGTACTCGAGCGAAACTGAGTGCTTTAACGCTCGCCGTTCGGCCCCACATCCGTCCAGATAGTCGGGGGAGGACTCCCCTGAAAGCTGGATTCCCACCGATAATGTGTTTCAAATCTTAGCCCACTAGCTCAAAAGTAAGCGCTAAAAAGTCCTGCCAAAATCACATAGGTCGTCATGTTACAATTTATTCAATAAAGGCCTACTACTGGACCGAAACTGAGTGCTTTAACGCTTGCCGCACGGCCCCAAAGCCGTCCAAGAACTCGGGGGAGGACTCCCCTGAAAGCTGGATTCCCAAGGCTTGTCTGTGTAAATTCCTAGCCCGCTAGGCAGAAATTAGGCGACCTAAAGTCGTGCCGAAGTCAAATCGGTCGTCATGGTACTCGAGCGAAACCGAGTGCTTTGACGCTCGCCGTTCGGGCCCACGACCTCCGAGAGGCTTGGAAGCGGCCTCCCCTAAAAGCTGGATTCTCACCGATCGTTTTTCTCAAATCTTAGCCCACTAGCTCAAAGGTAGGCGCTAAAAAGTCTTGCCAAAGTCACATAGGTAGTCATGTTACAATTTAGTCAATAAAGGCCTCCTACTGGACCGAAAGTGAGTGCTTTAACTCTCGCTGTTCGGCCCCACGACGTCCGAGAGGCTTGGAAGAGGCCTCCCCTGAAAGCTGGATTCCCAAGGATTCTGTGTGAATTCCTAGCCCGCTAGGCTGAAATTAAGCGACCTAAAGTCGTGCCGAAGTCAAATCGGTCGTCATGGTACTCGAGCGAAACAGAGTGCTTTAACGCTCGCCGCTCGGCCCCACAGCCGTTCAGAGACTCGGGGGAGGACTACCCAGAAAGCTGGATTCCCACCGATCGTTTGTTTCAAATCTTAGCGCACTAGGTCAAAAGTAAGCGCTAAAACGTCCTGCCAAAGTCACATAGGTTGTCATGTTACAATTTAGTCAATATAGGCCTCCAACTGGAGCGAAACCAAGTGCTTTGACGCTCGCCATTCGGCCCCACGACCTCCGAGAGGCTTGGAAGAGGCCTCCCCTGAAAGCTGGATTCCCACCGATCGTTTGTTTAAAATCTTAGCCCAGTAGCTGAAAAGTAGGCGCTAAGAAGTCCTGCCAAAATCACATAGGTCGTCATGTTACAATTTAGCCAATAAAGGCCTCCTACTGGACCGAAACTGAGTGCTTTAACGCTCGCCTCGCCGCTCGGCCCCACAGCCGTCCAGAGTCTCGGGGGAGGCCTCCCCTGAAAGCTGGATTCCCACCGATCATTTGTTTCAAATCTTAGCCCACTAGCTCAAACGTAGGTGCTAAAAAGTCTTGCCAAAGTCACATAGGTCGTCATGTTACAATTTAGTCAATAAAGGCCGACTACTGGAGAGAAACTGAGTGCTTTAACGCTCGCCGTTCGGCCCCACAACCTCCGAGAGGCTTGGAAGAGGCTTCCCCTGAAAGCTGGATTCCCACCGATCGTTTGTTTCAAATCTTCGCCCAGTAACTGAAAAGTAGGCGCGAAAAAGTCCTGCCAAAATCACATCGGTCGTCATGTTACAATTTAGTCAAAAAAGGCCTACTACTGGAGCGAAACCGAGTGCTTTGACGCTCGCCGTTCGGCCTCACGACCTCTGAGAGGCTTGGAAGAGTCCTCCCCTGAAAGCTGGATTCCCAAGGATTGTCTGTGTGAATTCCTAGCCCGCTAGGCTGAAATTAAGCGACCTAAAGTCGTGCCGAAGTCAAATCGGTCGTCATGGTACTCGAGCGAAACTGAGTGCTTTAACGCTCACCGTTCGGCCCCACATCCGTCCAGATACTCGGGGGAGGACTCCCCTGAAAGCTGGATTCCCACCGATAATGTGTTTCAAATCTTAGCCCACTAGCTAAAATGTAAGCGCTAAAAAGTCCTGCCAAAATCACATAGGTCGTCATGTTACAATTTATTCAATAAAGGCCTACTACTGGACCGAAACTGAGTGCTTTAACGCTCGCCGCTCGGCCCCAAAGCCGTCCAGAGACTCGGGGGAGGACTCCCCTGAAAGCTGGATTCCCACCGATCGTTTGTTTCAAATCTTAGCGCACTAGGTCAAAAGTAAGCGCTAAAAAGTCCTGCCAAAGTCACATAGGTTGTCATGTTACAATTTAGTCAATAAAGGCCTAAGACTGGAGCGAAACCGAGTGCTTTGACGCTCGCCGTTCGGGCCCACGACCTCCGAGAGGCTTGGAAGAGGCCTCTCCTGATAGCTGGATTCCCAAGGCTTGTTTGTGTAAATTCCTAGCCCGCTAGGTAGAAATTAAGCGAACTAAAGTCGTGCCGAAGTCAAATCGGTCGTCATGGTACTCGAGCGAAACTGAGTGCTTTAACGCTCGCCGCTCAGCCCCACAGCCGTCCAGAGACTCGGGGGAGGACTCCCCTGAAAGCTGGATTCCCACCGATCGTTTGTTTCAAATCTTAGCGCACTAGGTCAAAAGTAAGCGCTAAAAAGTCCTGCCAAAATCACATAGGTCGTCATGTTACAATTTACTCAATAAAGGCCTCCTACTGGACCGAAACTGAGTGCTTTAACGCTCGCCGCTCGGCCCCACAGCCGTCCAAAGACTCGGGTGAGGCTTCCCCTGAAAGCTGGATTCCCACCGATCGTTTGTTTCAAATCTTAGCCCACTAGCTCAAAACTAGGCGCTAAAATGTCCTGCCAAAGTCACATAGGTCGTCATGTTACAATTTAGTCAATAAAGGCCTACTACTGGAGAGAAACCAAGTGCTTTGACGCTCGCCGTTCGGCCCCACAGCTGTCCAGAGACTCGGGGGAGGCCTCCCCTGAAAGCTGTATTCCCACCGATCGTTTGTTTCAAATCTTAGCCCACTAGCTCAAAAGTAAGCGCTAAAAAGTCTTGCCAAAGTCACATAGGTCGTCATGTTACAATTTAGTCAATAAAGGCCTACTACTGGAGCGAAACCGAGTGCTTTGACGCTCGCCGATAGGCCCCACGACCTCTGAGAGGCTTGGAAGTGGCCTCCCCTGAAAGCTGGATTCCCAAGGATCGTCTGTGTGAATTCCTAGCCCGCTAGGCTGAAATTAAGCGACCTAAAGTCGTGCCGAAGTCAAATCGGTCGTCATGGTACTCGAGCGAAACTGAGTGCTTTAACGCTCGCCGATAGGCCCCACGACCTCTGAGAGGCTTGGAAGTGGCCTCCCCTGAAAGCTGGATTCCCAAGGATCGTCTGTGTGAATTCCTAGCCCGCTAGGCTGAAATTAAGCGACCTAAAGTCGTGCCGAAGTCAAATCGGTCGTCATGGTACTCGAGCGAAACTGAGTGCTTTAACGCTCGCCGCTCGGCCCCACAGCCGTCCAGAGACTCGGGGGAGGACTACCCGGAAAGCTGGATTCCCACCGATCGTTTGTTTCAAATCTTAGCGCACTAGGTCAAAAGTAAGCGCTAAAACGTCCTGCCAAAGTCACATAGGTTGTCATGTTACAATTTAGTCAATATAGACCTCCAACTGGAGCGAAACAGAGTGCATTGACGCTCGCCGTTCGGCCCCACGACCTCCGAGAGGCTTGGAAGAGGCCTCCCCTGAAAGCTGGATTCCCACCGATCGTTTGTTTAAAATCTTAGCCCAGTAGCTGAAAAGTAGGCGCTAAGAAGTCCTGCCAAAATCACATAGGTCGTCATGTTACAATTTAGCCAATAAAGGCCTCCTACTGGACCGAAACTGAGTGCTTTAACGCTCGCCGCTCTGCCCCACAGCCGTCCAGAGACTCGGGGGAGGCCTCCCCTAAAAGCTGGATTCCCACCGATCGTTTGTTTCAAATCTTAGCCCAGTAGCTGAAAAGTAGGCGCAAAAAAGTCTTGCCAAAGTCACATAGGTCGTTATGTTACAATTTAGTCAATAAAGACCTACTACTGGAGCGAAACCAAGTGCTTTGACGCTCGCCGTTCGGCCCCACGACCTCTGAGAGGCTCTGAAGAGGCCTCCCCTGAAAGCTGGATTCCCAAGGATTGTCTGTGTGAATTCCTAGCCCGCTAGGCTAAAATTAAGCGACCTAAAGTCGTGCCGAAGTCAAATCGGTCGTCATGGTACTCGAGCAAAACTGAGCGCTTTAACGCTCGCCGCTCGGCCCCACAGCCGTCCAGAGACTAGGGGGAGGACTCCCCTTAAAGCTGGATTCCTACCGATCGTTTGTTTCAAATCTTAGCGCACTAGGTCAAAAGTAAGCGCTAAAAAGCCCTGCCAAAATCACATAGGTTGTCATGTCACAATTTAGTCAATAAAGGCCTCCTACTGGAGCGAAACCGAGTGCTTTGACGCTCGCCGTTCGGCCCCACAGCCGTCCAGAGTCTCGGGGGAGGCCTCCCCTGAAAGCTGGATTCCCACCGATCGTTTGTTTCAAATCTTAGCCCACTAGCTCAAACGTAGGCGCTAAAAAGTCTTGCCAAAGTCACATAGGTCGTCATGTTACAATTTAGTCAATAAAGGCCTACTACTGGAGAGAAACCAAGTGCTTTGACGCTCGCCGTTCGGCCCCACAGCTGTCCAGAGACTCGGGGGAGGCCTCCCCTGAAAGCTGTATTCCCACCGATCGTTTGTTTCAAATCTTAACCCACTAGCTCAAAAGTAAGCGCTAAAAAGTCTTGCCAAAGTCACATAGGTCGTCATGTTACAATTTAGTCAATAAAGGCCTACTACTGGAGCGAAACCGAGTGCTTTGACGCTCGCCGATAGGCCCCACGACCTCTGAGAGGCTTGGAAGTGGCCTCCCCTGAAAGCTGGATTCCCAAGGATTGTCTGTGTGAATTCCTAGCCCGCTAGGCTGAAATTAAGCGACCTAAAGTCGTGCCGAAGTCAAATCGGTCGTCATGGTACTCGAGCGAAACTGAGTGCTTTAACGCTCGCCGCTCGGCCCCACAGCCGTCCAGAGACTCGGGGGAGGACTACCCAGAAAGCTGGATTCCCACCGATCGTGGGTTTCAAATCTTATCGCACGAGGTCAAAAGTAAGCGCTAAAACGTCCTGCCAAAGTCACATAGGTTGTCATGTTACAATTTAGTCAATATAGGCCTCCTACTGGAGCGAAACCGAGTGCATTGACGCTCGCCGTTCGGCCCCACGACCTCCAAGAGGCTTGGAAGAGGCCTCCCCTGAAAGCTGGATTCCCACCGATCGTTTGTTTAAAATCTTAGCCCAGTAGCTGAAAAGTAGGCGCTAAGAAGTCCTGCCAAAATCACATAGGTCGTCATGTTACAATTTAGCCAATAAAGGCCTCCTACTGGACCGAAACTGAGTGCTTTAATGCTCGCCGCTCGGCCCCACAGCCGTCCAGAGACTCGGGGGAGGCCTCCCCTAAAAGCTGGATTCCCACCGATCGTTTGTTTCAAATCTTAACCCAGTAGCTGAAAAGTAGGCGCAAAAAAGTCTTGCCAAAGTCACATAGGTCGTTATGTTACAATTTAGTCAATAAAGACCTACTACTGGAGCGAAACCGAGTGCTTTGACGCTCGCCGCTCGGCCCCACAGCCGTCCAGAGACTCGGGGGAGGACTCCCCTGAAAGCTGGATTCCCACCGATCGTTTGTTTCAAATCTTAGCGCACTAGGTGAAAAGTAAGCGCTAAAAAGTCCTGCCAAAGTCACATAGGTTGTCATGTTACAATTTAGTCAATAAAGGCCTACTACTGGAGCGAAACCGAGTGCTTTGACGCTCGCCGTTCGGGCCCACGCCCTCCGAGAGGCTTGGAAGAGGCCTCCCCTGAAAGCTGGATTCCCACCGATCGTTTCTTTCAAATCTTAGCCCAGTAGCTGAAAAGTAGGCGCTAAAAAGTCCTGCCAAAATCACATAGGTCGTCATGTTACAATTTAGTCAATAAAGTCCGCCTACTGGACCGAAACTGAGTGCTTTAACGCTCGCCGCTCGGCCCCACAGCCGCCCAGACACTCGGGGGAGGCCTCCCTTGAAAGCTGGATTCCCAAGGCTTGTTTGTGTAAATTCCTAGCCCGCTAGGTAGAAATTAAGCGAACTAAAGTCGTGCCGAAGTCAAATCGGTCGTCATGGTACTCGAGCGAAACTGAGTGCTTTAACGCTCGCCGCTCGGCCCCACAGCCGTCCAGAGACTCGGGGGAGGACGACCCGGAAAGCTGGATTCCCACCGATCGTTTGTTTCAAATCTTAGCGCACTAGGTCAAAAGTAAGCGCTAAAACGTCCTGCCAAAGTCACATAGGTTGTCATGTTACAATTTAGTCAATATAGGCCTCCTACTGGACCGAAACTGAGTGCTTTAACACTCGCCGCTCGGCCCCACAGCCGTCCAGAGACTCGGGTGAGGCTTCCCCTGAAAGCTGGATTCCCAAGGCTTGTTTGTGTAAATTCTTAGCCCGCTAGGTAGAAATTAAGCGACCTAAAGTCGTGCCGAAGTCAAATCGGTCGTCATGGTACTCGAGCGAAACTGAGTGCTTTAACGCTCGCCGCTCGGCCCCACAGCCGTCCAGAGACTCGGGGGAGGACTCCCCTGAAAGCTGGATTCCCACCGATCGTTTGTTTCAAATCTTAGCGCACTAGGTGAAAAGTAAGCGCTAAAAAGTCCTGCCAAAGTCACATAGGTTGTCATGTTACAATTTAGTCAATAAAGGCCTACTACTGGAGCGAAACCGAGTGCTTTGACGCTCGCCGTTCGGGCCCACGCCCTCCGAGAGGCTTGGAAGAGGCCTCCCCTGAAAGCTGGATTCCCACCGATCGTTTCGTTCAAATCTTAGCGCACTAGGTGAAAAGTAAGCGCTAAAAAGTCCTGCCAAAGTCACATAGGTTGTCATGTTACAATTTAGTCAATAAAGGCCTACTACTGGAGCGAAACCGAGTGCTTTGACGCTCGCCGTTCGGGCCCACGCCCTCCGAGAGGCTTGGAAGAGGCCTCCCCTGAAAGCTGGATTTCCACCGATCGTTTCTTTCAAATCTTAGCCCAGTAGCTGAAAAGTAGGCGCTAAAAAGTCCTGCCAAAATCACATAGGTCGTCATGTTACAATTTAGTCAATAAAGTCCGCCTACTGGACCGAAACTGAGTGCTTTAACGCTCGCCGCTCGGCCCCACAGCCGTCCAGACACTCGGGGGAGGCCTCCCTTGAAAGCTGGATTCCCAAGGCTTGTTTGTGTAAATTCCTAGCCCGCTAGGTAGAAATTAAGAGAACTAAAGTCGTGCCGAAGTCAAATCGGTCGTCATGGTACTCGAGCGAAACTGAGTGCTTTAACGCTCGCCGCTCGGCCCCACAGCCGTCCAGAGACTCGGGGGAGGACGACCCGGAAATCTGGATTCCCACCGATCGTTTGTTTCAAATCTTAGCGCACTAGGTCAAAAGTAAGCGCTAAAACGTCCTGCCAAAGTCACATAGGTCGTCATGTTACAATTTAGTCAATAAAACCCTACTACTGGAGCGAAACAGAGTGCTTTGACGCTCGCCGTTCGGCCTGACGAGCTCCGAGAGGCTTGGAAGAGGCCTCCCTTGAAAGCTGGATTCCCAAGGCTTGTTTGTGTAAATTCTTAGCCCGCTAGGTAGAAATTAAGCGACCTAAAGTCGTGCCGAAGTCAAATCGGTCGTCATGGTACTCGAGCGAAACGGAGTGCTTTGACGCTCGCCGCTCGGCCCCACAGCCGTCCAGAGACTCGGGGGAGGACTCCCCTGAAAGCTGGATTCCCACCGATCGTTTGTTTCAAATCTTAGCGCACTAGGTGAAAAGTAAGCGCTAAAAAGTCCTGCCAAAGTCACATAGGTTGTCATGTTACAATTTAGTCAATAAAGGCCTACTACTGGAGCGAAACCGAATGCTTTGACGCTCGCCGTTCGGGCCCACGCCCTCCGAGAGGCTTGGAAGAGGCCTCCCCTGAAAGCTGGATTTCCACCGATCGTTTCTTTCAAATCTTAGCCCAGTAGCTGAAAAGTAGGCGCTAAAAAGTCCTGCCAAAATCACATAGGTCGTCATGTTACAATTTAGTCAATAAAGTCCGCCTACTGGACCGAAACTGAGTGCTTTAACGCTCGCCCCCACAGCCGTCCAGACACTCGGGGGAGGCCTCCCTTGAAAGCTGGATTCCCAAGGCTTGTTTGTGTAAATTCCTAGCCCGCTAGGTAGAAATTAAGCGAACTAAAGTCGTGCCGAAGTCAAATCGGTCGTCATGGTACTCGAGCGAAACTGAGTGCTTTAACGCTCGCCGCTCGGCCCCACAGCCGTCCAGAGACTCGGGGCAGGACGACCCGGAAAGCTGGATTCCCACCGATCGTTTGTTTCAAATCTTAGCGCACTAGGTGAAAAGTAAGCGCTAAAAAGTCCTGCCAAAGTCACATAGGTTGTCATGTTACAATTTAGTCAATAAAGGCCTACTACTGGAGCGAAACCGAATGCTTTGACGCTCGCCGTTCGGGCCCACGCCCTCCGAGAGGCTTGGAAGAGGCCTCCCCTGAAAGCTGGATTTCGACCGATCGTTTCTTTCAAATCTTAGCCCAGTAGCTGAAAAGTAGGCGCTAAAAAGTCCTGCCAAAATCACATAGGTCGTCATGTTACAATTTAGTCAATAAAGTCCGCCTACTGGACCGAAACTGAGTGCTTTAACGCTCGCCCCCACAGCCGTCCAGACACTCGGGGGAGGCCTCCCTTGAAAGCTGGATTCCCAAGGCTTGTTTGTGTAAATTCCTAGCCCGCTAGGTAGAAATTAAGCGAACTAAAGTCGTGCCGAAGTCAAATCGGTCGTCATGGTACTCGAGCGAAACTGAGTGCTTTAACGCTCGCCGCTCGGCCCCACAGCCGTCCAGAGACTCGGGGGAGGACGACCCGGAAAGCTGGATTCCCACCGATCGTTTGTTTCAAATCTTAGCGCACTAGGTCAAAAGTAAGCGCTAAAACGTCCTGCCAAAGTCACATAGGTCGTCATGTTACAATTTAGTCAATAAAACCCTACTACTGGAGCGAAACAGAGTGCTTTGACGCTCGCCGTTCGGCCTCACGAGCTCCGAGAGGCTTGGAAGAGGCCTCCCTTGAAAGCTGGATTCCCAAGGCTTGTTTGTGTAAATTCTTAGCCCGCTAGGTAGAAATTAAGCGACCTAAAGTCGTGCCGAAGTCAAATCGGTCGTCATGGTACTCGAGCGAAACTGAGTGCTTTAACGCTCGCCGCTCGGCCCCACAGCCGTCCAGAGACTCGGGGGAGGACTCCCCTGAAAGCTGGATTCCCACCGATCGTTTGTTTCAAATCTTAGCGCACTAGGTGAAAAGTAAGCGCTAAAAAGTCCTGCCAAAGTCACATAGGTTGTCATGTTACAATTTAGTCAATAAAGGCCTACTACTGGAGCGAAACCGAGTGCTTTGACGCTCGCCGTTCGGGCCCACGCCCTCCGAGAGGCTTGGAAGAGGCCTCCCCTGAAAGCTGGATTCCCACCGATCGTTTCTTTCAAATCCTAGCCCAGTAGCTGAAAAGTAGGCGCTAAAAAGTCCTGCCAAAATCACATAGGTCGTCATGTTACAATTTAGTCAATAAAGTCCGCCTACTGGACCGAAACTGAGTGCTTTAACGCTCGCCGCTCGGCCCCACAGCCGCCCAGACACTCGGGGGAGGCCTCCCTTGAAAGCTGGATTCCCAAGGCTTGTTTGTGTAAATTCCTAGCCCGCTAGGTAGAAATTAAGCGAACTAAAGTCGTGCCGAAGTCAAATCGGTCGTCATGGTACTCGAGCGAAACTGAGTGCTTTAACGCTCGCCGCTCGGCCCCACAGCCGTCCAGAGACTCGGGGGAGGACGACCCGGAAAGCTGGATTCCCACCGATCGTTTGTTTCAAATCTTAGCGCACTAGGTCAAAAGTAAGCGCTAAAACGTCCTGCCAAAGTCACATAGGTCGTCATGTTACAATTTAGTCAATAAAACCCTACTACTGGAGCGAAACAGAGTGCTTTGACGCTCGCCGTTCGGCCTCACGAGCTCCGAGAGGCTTGGAAGAGGCCTCCCTTGAAAGCTGGATTCCCAAGGCTTGTTTGTGTAAATTCTTAGCCCGCTAGGTAGAAATTAAGCGACCTAAAGTCGTGCCGTAGTCAAATCGGTCGTCATGGTACTCGAGCGAAACTGAGTGCTTTAATGCTCGCCGCTCGGCCCCATAGCCGTCCAGAGACTCGGGGGAGGACTCCCCTGAAAGCTGGATTCCCACCGATCGATTGTTTCAAATCTGAGCGCACTAGGTGAAAAGTAAGCGCTAAAAAGTCCTGCCAAAGTCACATAGGTTGTCATGTTACAATTTAGTCAATAAAGGCCTACTACTGGAGCGAAACCGAGTGCTTTAACGCTCGCCGTTCGGGCCCACGCCCTCCGAGAGGCTTGGAAGAGGCCTCCCCTGAAAGCTGGATTCCCACCGATCGTTTCTTTCAAATCTTAGCCCAGTAGCTGAAAAGTAGGCGCTAAAAAGTCCTGCCAAAATCACATAGGTCGTCATGTTACAATTTAGTCAATAAAGTCCGCCTACTGGACCGAAACTGAGTGCTTTAACGCTCGCCGCTCGGCCACACAGCCGTTCAGACACTCGGGGGAGGCCTCCCTTGAAAGCTGGATTCCCAAGGCTTGTTTGTGTAAATTCCTAGCCCGCTAGGTAGAAATTAAGCGAACTAAAGTCGTTCCGAAGTCAAATCGGTCGTCATGGTACTCGAGCGAAACTGAGTGCTTTAACGCTCGCCGCTCGGCCCCACAGCCGTCCAGAGACTCGGGAGAGGACGACCCGGAAAGCTGGATTCCCACCGATCGTTTGTTTCAAATCTTCGCCCAGTAGCTGAAAAGTAGGCGCTAAAAAGTCCTGCCAAAGTCACATAGGTCGTCATGTTACAATTTAGTCAAAGGCCAAAGACTGGAGCGAAACCGAGTGCTTTGACGCTCGCCGTTCGGGCCAGCGACCTCCGAGAGGCTCGGAAGAGGCCTCCCTTGAAAGCTGGATTCCCAAGGCTTGTCTGTGTAAATTCCTAGCCCGCTAGGCAGAAATTAGGCGACCTAAAGTCGTGCCGAAGTCAAATCGGTCGTCATGGTACTCGAGCGAAACTGAGTGCTTTAACGCTCGCCGCTCGGCCCCAAAGCCGTCCAGAGACTCGGGGGAGGACTCCCCTGAAAGCTGGATTCCCACCGATCGTTTGTTTCAAATGTTAGCGCACTAGGTCAAAAGTAAGCGCTAAAAAGTCCTGCCAAATTCACATAGGTCGTCATGTTACAATTTATTCAATAAAGGCCTACTACTGGAACGAAACTGAGTGCTTTAACGCTCGCCGCTCGGCCCCAAAGCCGTCCAGAGACTCGGGGGAGGACTCCCCTGAAAGCTGGATTCCCACCGATCGTTTGTTTCAAATCTTAGCGCACTAGGTCAAAAGTAGGCGCTAAAAAGTCCTGCCAAAGTCACATAGGTTGTCATGTTACAATTTAGTCAATAAAGGCCTAAGACTGGAGCGAAACAGAGCGCTTTGACGCTCGCCGTTCGGGCCCACGAACTCCGAGAGGCTTGGAAGAGGCCTCCCCTGAAAGCTGGATTCCCACCGATCGTTTGTTTCAAATCTTCGCCCAGTAGCTGAAAAGTAAGCGCTAAAAAGTCCTGCCAAAATCACATAGGTCGTCATGTTACAATTTAGTTAATAAAGGCCAACTACTGGAGAGAAACCGAGTGCTTTGACGCTCGCCGTTCGCCCCCACAGCCGTCCAGAGACTCGGGGGAGGCCTCCCCTGAAAGCTGGATTCCCACCGATCGTTTGTTTCAAATCTTAGCCCACTAGCTCTAAAGTAAGCGCTAAAAAGTCCTCCCAAAGTCACATAGGTCGTCATGTTACAATTTAGTCAATAAAAGCCTACTACTGGAGCGAAACCGAGTGCTTTGACGCTCGCCGTTCGGCCTCACGAGCTCCGAGAGGCTTGGAAGAGGCCTCCCTTGAAAGCTGGATTCCCAAGGCTTGTCTGTGTAAATTCCTAGCCCGCTAGGCAGAAATTAGGCGACCTAAAGTCGTGCCGAAGTCAAATCGGTCGTCATGGTACTCGAGCGAAACTGAGTGCTTTAACGCTCGCCGCTCGGCCCCACAGCCATCCAGAGACTCGGGGGAGGACTCCCCTGAAAGCTGGCTTCCCACCGATCGTTTGTTTAAAATCTTAGCGCACTCGTTCAAAAGTAAGCGCTAAAAAGTCCTGCCAAAATCACATAGGTCGTCATGTTACAATTTATCAATAAAGGCCTACTACTGGAGCGAAACAGAATGCTTTGACGCTCGCCGTTCGGCCCCACGACCTCTGAGAGGCTTGGAAGAGGCCTCCCCTGAAAGCTGGATTCCCAAGGATTGTCTGTGTGAATTCCTAGCCCGTTAGGCTGAAATTATGCGACCTAAAGTCGTGCCGAAGTCAAATCGGTCGTCATGGTACTCGAGCGAAACTGAATGCTTTAACGCTCGCCGCTCGGCCTCACAGCCGTCCAGAGACTCGGGGGAGGACTCCCCTGAAAGCTGGATTACCACCGATAATGTGTTTCAAATCTTAGCCCACTAGCTCAAAAGTAAGCGCTAAAAGGTCCTGCCAAAATCACATAGGTCGTCATGTTACAATTTAGTCAATAAAGGCCTACTACTGGACCGAAACCGAGTGCTTTGACGCTCGCCGTTCGCCCCCACAGCCGTCCAGAGACTCGGTGGAGGCCTCCCCTGAAAGCTGGATTCCCACCGATCGTTTGTTTCAAATCATAGCCCACTAGCTCTAAAGTAAGCGCTAAAAAGTCCTGCCAAAGTCACATAGGTCGTCATGTTACAATTTAGTCAATAAAGGCCAACTACTGGAAAGAAACCGAGTGCTTTGACGCTAGCCGTTCGCCCCCACAGCCGTCCAGAGACTCGGGGGAGGCCTCCTCTGAAAGCTGGATTCCCACCGATCGTTTGTTTCAAATCTTAGCCCACTAGCTCTAAAGTAAGCAATAAAAAGTCCTGCCAAAGTCACATAGGTCGTCATGTTACAATTTAGTCAAAGGCCAAAGACTGGAGCGAAACCGAGTGCTTTGACGCTCGCCGTTCGGGCCAGCGACCTCCGAGAGGCTCGGAAGAGGCCTCCCTTGAAAGCTGGATTCCCAAGGCTTGTCTGTGTAAATTCCTAGCCCGCTAGGCAGAAATTAGGCGAACTAAAGTCGTGCCGAAGTCAAATCGGTCGTCATGGTACTCGAGCGAAACTGAGTGCTTTAACGCTCGCCGTTCGGGCCCACGACCTCCGAGAGGCTCGGAAGAGGCCTCCCCTGAAAGCTGGATTCCCACCGATCGTTTGTTTCAAATCTTAGCCCAGTAGCTGAAAAGTAGGCGCTAAAAAGTCCTGCCAAAGTCACATAGGTCGTCATGTTACAATTTAGTCAATAAAACCCTACTACTGGAGCGAAACAGAGTGCTTTGACGCTCGCCGTTCGGCCTCACGAGCTCCGAAAGGCTTGGAAGAGGCCTCCCTTGAAAGCTGGATTCCCAAGGCTTGTTTGTGTAAATTCTTAGCCCGCTAGGTAGAAATTAAGCGACCTAAAGTCGTGCCGAAGTCAAATCGGTCGTCATGGTACTCGAGCGAAACTGAGTGCTTTAACGCTCGCCGCTCGGCCCCACAGCCGTCCAGAGACTCGGGGGAGGACTCCCCTGAAAGCTGGATTCCCACCGATCGTTTGTTTCAAATCTTAGCGCACTAGGTGAAAAGTAAGCGCTAAAAAGTCCTGCCAAAGTCACATAGGTTGTCATGTTACAATTTAGTCAATAAAGGCCTACTACTGGAGCGAAACCGAGTGCTTTGACGCTCGCCGTTCGGGCCCACGCCCTCCGAGAGGCTTGGAAGAGGCCTCCCCTGAAAGCTGGATTTCCACCGATCGTTTCTTTCAAATCTTAGCCCAGTAGCTGAAAAGTAGGCGCTAAAAAGTCCTGCCAAAATCACATAGGTCGTCATGTTACAATTTAGTCAATAAAGTCCGCCTACTGGACCGAAACTGAGTGCTTTAACGCTCGCCGCTCGGCCCCACAGCCGTCCAGACACTCGGGGGAGGCCTCCCTTGAAAGCTGGATTCCCAAGGCTTGTTTGTGTAAATTCCTAGCCCGCTAGGTAGAAATTAAGCGAACTAAAGTCGTGCCGAAGTCAAATCGGTCGTCATGGTACTCGAGCGAAACTGAGTGCTTTAACGCTCGCCGCTCGGCCCCACAGCCGTCCAGAGACTCGGGGGAGGACGACCCGGAAAGCTGGATTCCCACCGATCGTTTGTTTCAAATCTTAGCGCACTAGGTCAAAAGTAAGCGCTAAAACGTCCTGCCAAAGTCACATAGGTCGTCATGTTACAATTTAGTCAATAAAACCCTACTACTGGAGCGAAACAGAGTGCTTTGACGCTCGCCGTTCGGCCTCACGAGCTCCGAGAGGCTTGGAAGAGGCCTCCCTTGAAAGCTGGATTCCCAAGGCTTGTTTGTGTAAATTCTTAGCCCGCTAGGTAGAAATTAAGCGACCTAAAGTCGTGCCGTAGTCAAATCGGTCGTCATGGTACTCGAGCGAAACTGAGTGCTTTAATGCTCGCCGCTCGGCCCCATAGCCGTCCAGAGACTCGGGGGAGGACTCCCCTGAAAGCTGGATTCCCACCGATCGATTGTTTCAAATCTGAGCGCACTAGGTGAAAAGTAAGCGCTAAAAAGTCCTGCCAAAGTCACATAGGTTGTCATGTTACAATTTAGTCAATAAAGGCCTACTACTGGAGCGAAACCGAGTGCTTTAACGCTCGCCGTTCGGGCCCACGCCCTCCGAGAGGCTTGGAAGAGGCCTCCCCTGAAAGCTGGATTCCCACCGATCGTTTCTTTCAAATCTTAGCCCAGTAGCTGAAAAGTAGGCGCTAAAAAGTCCTGCCAAAATCACATAGGTCGTCATGTTACAATTTAGTCAATAAAGTCCGCCTACTGGACCGAAACTGAGTGCTTTAACGCTCGCCGCTCGGCCACACAGCCGTCCAGACACTCGGGGGAGGCCTCCCTTGAAAGCTGGATTCCCAAGGCTTTTTTGTGTAAATTCCTAGCCCGCTAGGTAGAAATTAAGCGAACTAAAGTCGTTCCGAAGTCAAATCGGTCGTCATGGTACTCGAGCGAAACTGAGTGCTTTAACGCTCGCCGCTCGGCCCCACAGCCGTCCAGAGACTCGGGAGAGGACGACCCGGAAAGCTGGATTCCCACCGATCGTTTGTTTCAAATCTTCGCCCAGTAGCTGAAAAGTAGGCGCTAAAAAGTCCTGCCAAAGTCACATAGGTCGTCATGTTACAATTTAGTCAATAAAAC
Organism: Phycodurus eques; assembly: GCF_024500275.1. NCBI lineage: Eukaryota > Metazoa > Chordata > Actinopteri > Syngnathiformes > Syngnathidae > Phycodurus > Phycodurus eques. The sequence continues at coordinate 42,172 of NW_026904116.1, read as the reverse complement.
CCTACTACTGGAGCGAAACAGAGTGCTTTGACGCTCGCCGTTCGGCCTCACGAGCTCCGAGAGGCTTGGAAGAGGCCTCCCTTGAAAGCTGGATTCCCAAGGCTTGTTTGTGTAAATTCTTAGCCCGCTAGGTAGAAATTAAGCGACCTAAAGTCGTGCCGAAGTCAAATCGGTCGTCATGGTACTCGAGCGAAACTGAGTGCTTTAACGCTCGCCGCTCGGCCCCACAGCCATCCAGAGACTCGGGGGAGGACTCCCCTGAAAGCTGGCTTCCCACCGATCGTTTGTTTAAAATCTTAGCGCACTCGTTCAAAAGTAAGCGCTAAAAAGTCCTGCCAAAATCACATAGGTCGTCATGTTACAATTTATCAATAAAGGCCTACTACTGGAGCGAAACAGAATGCTTTGACGCTCGCCGTTCGGCCCCACGACCTCTGAGAGGCTTGGAAGAGGCCTCCCCTGAAAGCTGGATTCCCAAGGATTGTCTGTGTGAATTCCTAGCCCGTTAGGCTGAAATTATGCGACCTAAAGTCGTGCCGAAGTCAAATCGGTCGTCATGGTACTCGAGCGAAACTGAATGCTTTAACGCTCGCCGCTCGGCCTCACAGCCGTCCAGAGACTCGGGGGAGGACTCCCCTGAAAGCTGGATTACCACCGATAATGTGTTTCAAATCTTAGCCCACTAGCTCAAAAGTAAGCGCTAAAAGGTCCTGCCAGAATCACATAGGTCGTCATGTTACAATTTAGTCAATAAAGGCCTACTACTGGACCGAAACCGAGTGCTTTGACGCTCGCCGTTCGCCCCCACAGCCGTCCAGAGACTCGGTGGAGGCCTCCCCTGAAAGCTGGATTCCCACCGATCGTTTGTTTCAAATCATAGCCCACTAGCTCTAAAGTAAGCGCTAAAAAGTCCTGCCAAAGTCACATAGGTCGTCATGTTACAATTTAGTCAATAAAGGCCAACTACTGGAAAGAAACCGAGTGCTTTGACGCTAGCCGTTCGCCCCCACAGCCGTCCAGAGACTCGGGGGAGGCCTCCTCTGAAAGCTGGATTCCCACCGATCGTTTGTTTCAAATCTTAGCCCACTAGCTCTAAAGTAAGCAATAAAAAGTCCTGCCAAAGTCACATAGGTCGTCATGTTACAATTTAGTCAAAGGCCAAAGACTGGAGCGAAACCGAGTGCTTTGACGCTCGCCGTTCGGGCCAGCGACCTCCGAGAGGCTCGGAAGAGGCCTCCCTTGAAAGCTGGATTCCCAAGGCTTGTCTGTGTAAATTCCTAGCCCGCTAGGCAGAAATTAGGCGAACTAAAGTCGTGCCGAAGTCAAATCGGTCGTCATGGTACTCGAGCGAAACTGAGTGCTTTAACGCTCGCCGTTCGGGCCCACGACCTCCGAGAGGCTCGGAAGAGGCCTCCCCTGAAAGCTGGATTCCCACCGATCGTTTGTTTCAAATCTTAGCCCAGTAGCTGAAAAGTAGGCGCTAAAAAGTCCTGCCAAAGTCACATAGGTCGTCATGTTACAATTTAGTCAATAAAACCCTACTACTGGAGCGAAACAGAGTGCTTTGACGCTCGCCGTTCGGCCTCACGAGCTCCGAAAGGCTTGGAAGAGGCCTCCCTTGAAAGCTGGATTCCCAAGGCTTGTTTGTGTAAATTCTTAGCCCGCTAGGTAGAAATTAAGCGACCTAAAGTCGTGCCGAAGTCAAATCGGTCGTCATGGTACTCGAGCGAAACTGAGTGCTTTAACGCTCGCCGCTCGGCCCCACAGCCGTCCAGAGACTCGGGGGAGGACTCCCCTGAAAGCTGGATTCCCACCGATCGTTTGTTTCAAATCTTAGCGCACTAGGTGAAAAGTAAGCGCTAAAAAGTCCTGCCAAAGTCACATAGGTTGTCATGTTACAATTTAGTCAATAAAGGCCTACTACTGGAGCGAAACCGAGTGCTTTGACGCTCGCCGTTCGGGCCCACGCCCTCCGAGAGGCTTGGAAGAGGCCTCCCCTGAAAGCTGGATTTCACCGATCGTTTCTTTCAAATCCTAGCCCAGTAGCTGAAAAGTAGGCGCTAAAAAGTCCTGCCAAAATCACATAGGTCGTCATGTTACAATTTAGTCAATAAAGTCCGCCTACTGGACCGAAACTGAGTGCTTTAACGCTCGCCGCTCGGCCCCACAGCCGTCCAGACACTCGGGGGAGGCCTCCCTTGAAAGCTGGATTCCCAAGGCTTGTTTGTGTAAATTCCTAGCCCGCTAGGTAGAAATTAAGCGAACTAAAGTCGTGCCGAAGTCAAATCGGTCGTCATGGTACTCGAGCGAAACTGAGTGCTTTAACGCTCGCCGCTCGGCCCCACAGCCGTCCAGAGACTCGGGGGAGGACGACCCGGAAAGCTGGATTCCCACCGATCGTTTGTTTCAAATCTTAGCGCACTAGGTCAAAAGTAAGCGCTAAAACGTCCTGCCAAAGTCACATAGGTCGTCATGTTACAATTTAGTCAATAAAACCCTACTACTGGAGCGAAACAGAGTGCTTTGACGCTCGCCGTTCGGCCTCACGAGCTCCGAGAGGCTTGGAAGAGGCCTCCCTTGAAAGCTGGATTCCCAAGGCTTGTTTGTGTAAATTCTTAGCCCGCTAGGTAGAAATTAAGCGACCTAAAGTCGTGCCGTAGTCAAATCGGTCGTCATGGTACTCGAGCGAAACTGAGTGCTTTAATGCTCGCCGCTCGGCCCCATAGCCGTCCAGAGACTCGGGGGAGGACTCCCCTGAAAGCTGGATTCCCACCGATCGATTGTTTCAAATCTGAGCGCACTAGGTGAAAAGTAAGCGCTAAAAAGTCCTGCCAAAGTCACATAGGTTGTCATGTTACAATTTAGTCAATAAAGGCCTACTACTGGAGCGAAACCGAGTGCTTTAACGCTCGCCGTTCGGGCCCACGCCCTCCGAGAGGCTTGGAAGAGGCCTCCCCTGAAAGCTGGATTCCCACCGATCGTTTCTTTCAAATCTTAGCCCAGTAGCTGAAAAGTAGGCGCTAAAAAGTCCTGCCAAAATCACATAGGTCGTCATGTTACAATTTAGTCAATAAAGTCCGCCTACTGGACCGAAACTGAGTGCTTTAACGCTCGCCGCTCGGCCACACAGCCGTCCAGACACTCGGGGGAGGCCTCCCTTGAAAGCTGGATTCCCAAGGCTTGTTTGTGTAAATTCCTAGCCCGCTAGGTAGAAATTAAGCGAACTAAAGTCGTTCCGAAGTCAAATCGGTCGTCATGGTACTCGAGCGAAACTGAGTGCTTTAACGCTCGCCGCTCGGCCCCACAGCCGTCCAGAGACTCGGGAGAGGACGACCCGGAAAGCTGGATTCCCACCGATCGTTTGTTTCAAATCTTCGCCCAGTAGCTGAAAAGTAGGCGCTAAAAAGTCCTGCCAAAGTCACATAGGTCGTCATGTTACAATTTAGTCAATAAAACCCTACTACTGGAGCGAAACAGAGTGCTTTGACGCTCGCCGTTCGGCCTCACGAGCTCCGAGAGGCTTGGAAGAGGCCTCCCTTGAAAGCTGGATTCCCAAGGCTTGTTTGTGTAAATTCTTAGCCCGCTAGGTAGAAATTAAGCGACCTAAAGTCGTGCCGAAGTCAAATCGGTCGTCATGGTACTCGAGCGAAACTGAGTGCTTTAACGCTCGCCGCTCGGCCCCACAGCCGTCCAGAGACTCGGGGGAGGACTCCCCTGAAAGCTGGATTCCCACCGATCGTTTGTTTCAAATCTTAGCGCACTAGGTGAAAAGTAAGCGCTAAAAAGTCCTGCCAAAGTCACATAGGTTGTCATGTTACAATTTAGTCAATAAAGGCCTACTACTGGAGCGAAACCGAGTGCTTTGACGCTCGCCGTTCGGGCCCACGCCCTCCGAGAGGCTTGGAAGAGGCCTCCCCTGAAAGCTGGATTCCCACCGATCGTTTCTTTCAAATCTTAGCCCAGTAGCTGAAAAGTAGGCGCTAAAAAGTCCTGCCAAAATCACATAGGTCGTCATGTTACAATTTAGTCAATAAAGTCCGCCTACTGGACCGAAACTGAGTGCTTTAACGCTCGCCGCTCGGCCCCACAGCCGTCCAGACACTCGGGGGAGGCCTCCCTTGAAAGCTGGATTCCCAAGGCTTGTTTGTGTAAATTCCTAGCCCGCTAGGTAGAAATTAAGCGAACTAAAGTCGTGCCGAAGTAAAATCGGTCGTCATGGTACTCGAGCGAAACTGAGTGCTTTAACGCTCGCCGCTCGGCCCCACAGCCGTCCAGAGACTCGGGGGAGGACGACCCGGAAAGCTGGATTCCCACCGATCGTTTGTTTCAAATCTTAGCGCACTAGGTCAAAAGTAAGCGCTAAAACGTCCTGCCAAAGTCACATAGGTTGTCATGTTACAATTTAGTCAATATAGGCCTCCTACTGGAGCGAAACCGAGTGCTTTGACGCTCGCCGTTCGGCCCCACGACCTCCGAGAGGCTTGGAAGAGGCCTCTCCTGATAGCTGGATTCCCAAGGCTTGTTTGTGTAAATTCCTAGCCCGCTAGGTAGAAATTAAGCGAACTAAAGTCGTGCCGAAGTCAAATCGGTCGTCATGGTACTCGAGCGAAACTGAGTGCTTTAACGCTCGCCGCTCAGCCCCACAGCCGTCCAGAGACTCGGGGGAGGACTCCCCTGAAAGCTGGATTCCCACCGATCGTTTGTTTCAAATCTTAGCGCACTAGGTCAAAAGTAAGCGCTAAAAAGTCCTGCCAAAATCACATAGGTCGTCATGTTACAATTTACTCAATAAAGGCCTCCTACTGGACCGAAACTGAGTGCTTTAACGCTCGCCGCTCGGCCCCACAGCCGTCCAAAGACTCGGGTGAGGCTTCCCCTGAAAGCTGGATTCCCACCGATCGTTTGTTTCAAATCTTAGCCCACTAGCTAAAAACTAGGCGCTAAAATGTCCTGCCAAAGTCACATAGGTCGTCATGTTACAATTTAGTCAATAAAGGCCTACTACTGGAGAGAAACCAAGTGCTTTGACGCTCGCCGTTCGGCCCCACAGCTGTCCAGAGACTCGGGGGAGGCCTCCCCTGAAAGCTGTATTCCCACCGATCGTTTGTTTCAAATCTTAGCCCACTAGCTCAAAAGTAAGCGCTAAAAAGTCTTGCCAAAGTCACATAGGTCGTCATGTTACAATTTAGTCAATAAAGGCCTACTACTGGAGCGAAACGGAGTGCTTTGACGCTCGCCGATAGGCCCCACGACCTCTGAGAGGCTTGGAAGTGGCCTCCCCTGAAAGCTGGATTCCCAAGGATCGTCTGTGTGAATTCCTAGCCCGCTAGGCTGAAATTAAGCGACCTAAAGTCGTGCCGAAGTCAAATCGGTCGTCATGGTACTCGAGCGAAACTGAGTGCTTTAACGCTCGCCGATAGGCCCCACGACCTCTGAGAGGCTTGGAAGTGGCCTCCCCTGAAAGCTGGATTCCCAAGGATCGTCTGTGTGAATTCCTAGCCCGCTAGGCTGAAATTAAGCGACCTAAAGTCGTGCCGAAGTCAAATCGGTCGTCATGGTACTCGAGCGAAACTGAGTGCTTTAACGCTCGCCGCTCGGCCCCACAGCCGTCCAGAGACTCGGGGGAGGACTACCCGGAAAGCTGGATTCCCACCGATAGTTTGTTTCAAATCTTAGCGCACTAGGTCAAAAGTAAGCGCTAAAACGTCCTGCCAAAGTCACATAGGTTGTCATGTTACAATTTAGTCAATAAAACCCTACTACTGGAGCGAAACAGAGTGCTTTGACGCTCGCCGTTCGGCCTCACGAGCTCCGAAAGGCTTGGAAGAGGCCTCCCTTGAAAGCTGGATTCCCAAGGCTTGTTTGTGTAAATTCTTAGCCCGCTAGGTAGAAATTAAGCGACCTAAAGTCGTGCCGAAGTCAAATCGGTCGTCATGGTACTCGAGCGAAACTGAGTGCTTTAACGCTCGCCGCTCGGCCCCACAGCCGTCCAGAGACTCGGGGGAGGACTCCCCTTGAAAGCTGGATTCCCACCGATCGTTTGTTTCAAATCTTAGCGCACTAGGTGAAAAGTAAGCGCTAAAAAGTCCTGCCAAAGTCACATAGGTTGTCATGTTACAATTTAGTCAATAAAGGCCTACTACTGGAGCGAAACCGAGTGCTTTGACGCTCGCCGTTCGGGCCCACGCCCTCCGAGAGGCTTGGAAGACGCCTCCCCTGAAAGCTGGATTTCCACCGATCGTTTCTTTCAAATCTTAGCCCAGTAGCTGAAAAGTAGGCGCTAAAAAGTCCTGCCAAAATCACATAGGTCGTCATGTTACAATTTAGTCAATAAAGTCCGCCTACTGGACCGAAACTGAGTGCTTTAACGCTCGCCGCTCGGCCCCACAGCCGTCCAGACACTCGGGGGAGGCCTCCCTTGAAAGCTGGATTCCCAAGGCTTGTTTGTGTAAATTCCTAGCCCGCTAGGTAGAAATTAAGCGAACTAAAGTCGTGCCGAAGTCAAATCGGTCGTCATGGTACTCGAGCGAAACTGAGTGCTTTAACGCTCGCCGCTCGGCCCCACAGCCGTCCAGAGACTCGGGGGAGGACGACCCGGAAAGCTGGATTCCCACCGATCGTTTGTTTCAAATCTTAGCGCACTAGGTCAAAAGTAAGCGCTAAAACGTCCTGCCAAAGTCACATAGGTCGTCATGTTACAATTTAGTCAATAAAACCCTACTACTGGAGCGAAACAGAGTGCTTTGACGCTCGCCGTTCGGCCTCACGAGCTCCGAGAGGCTTGGAAGAGGCCTCCCTTGAAAGCTGGATTCCCAAGGCTTGTTTGTGTAAATTCTTAGCCCGCTAGGTAGAAATTAAGCGACCTAAAGTCGTGCCGTAGTCAAATCGGTCGTCATGGTACTCGAGCGAAACTGAGTGCTTTAATGCTCGCCGCTCGGCCCCATAGCCGTCCAGAGACTCGGGGGAGGACTCCCCTGAAAGCTGGATTCCCACCGATCGATTGTTTCAAATCTGAGCGCACTAGGTGAAAAGTAAGCGCTAAAAAGTCCTGCCAAAGTCACATAGGTTGTCATGTTACAATTTAGTCAATAAAGGCCTACTACTGGAGCGAAACCGAGTGCTTTAACGCTCGCCGTTCGGGCCCACGCCCTCCGAGAGGCTTGGAAGAGGCCTCCCCTGAAAGCTGGATTCCCACCGATCGTTTCTTTCAAATCTTAGCCCAGTAGCTGAAAAGTAGGCGCTAAAAAGTCCTGCCAAAATCACATAGGTCGTCATGTTACAATTTAGTCAATAAAGTCCGCCTACTGGACCGAAACTGAGTGCTTTAACGCTCGCCGCTCGGCCACACAGCCGTCCAGACACTCGGGGGAGGCCTCCCTTGAAAGCTGGATTCCCAAGGCTTGTTTGTGTAAATTCCTAGCCCGCTAGGTAGAAATTAAGCGAACTAAAGTCGTTCCGAAGTCAAATCGGTCGTCATGGTACTCGAGCGAAACTGAGTGCTTTAACGCTCGCCGCTCGGCCCCACAGCCGTCCAGAGACTCGGGAGAGGACGACCCGGAAAGCTGGATTCCCACCGATCGTTTGTTTCAAATCTTCGCCCAGTAGCTGAAAAGTAGGCGCTAAAAAGTCCTGCCAAAGTCACATAGGTCGTCATGTTACAATTTAGTCAATAAAACCCTACTACTGGAGCGAAACAGAGTGCTTTGACGCTCGCCGTTCGGCCTCACGAGCTCCGAGAGGCTTGGAAGAGGCCTCCCTTGAAAGCTGGATTCCCAAGGCTTGTTTGTGTAAATTCTTAGCCCGCTAGGTAGAAATTAAGCGACCTAAAGTCGTGCCGAAGTCAAATCGGTCGTCATGGTACTCGAGCGAAACTGAGTGCTTTAACGCTCGCCGCTCGGCCCCACAGCCGTCCAGAGACTCGGGGGAGGACTCCCCTGAAAGCTGGATTCCCACCGATCGTTTGTTTCAAATCTTAGCGCACTAGGTGAAAAGTAAGCGCTAAAAAGTCCTGCCAAAGTCACATAGGTTGTCATGTTACAATTTAGTCAATAAAGGCCTACTACTGGAGCGAAACCGAGTGCTTTGACGCTCGCCGTTCGGGCCCACGCCCTCCGAGAGGCTTGGAAGAGGCCTCCCCTGAAAGCTGGATTCCCACCGATCGTTTCTTTCAAATCTTAGCCCAGTAGCTGAAAAGTAGGCGCTAAAAAGTCCTGCCAAAATCACATAGGTCGTCATGTTACAATTTAGTCAATAAAGTCCGCCTACTGGACCGAAACTGAGTGCTTTAACGCTCGCCGCTCGGCCCCACAGCCGTCCAGACACTCGGGGGAGGCCTCCCTTGAAAGCTGGATTCCCAAGGCTTGTTTGTGTAAATTCCTAGCCCGCTAGGTAGAAATTAAGCGAACTAAAGTCGTGCCGAAGTAAAATCGGTCGTCATGGTACTCGAGCGAAACTGAGTGCTTTAACGCTCGCCGCTCGGCCCCACAGCCGTCCAGAGACTCGGGGGAGGACGACCCGGAAAGCTGGATTCCCACCGATCGTTTGTTTCAAATCTTAGCGCACTAGGTCAAAAGTAAGCGCTAAAACGTCCTGCCAAAGTCACATAGGTTGTCATGTTACAATTTAGTCAATATAGGCCTCCTACTGGAGCGAAACCGAGTGCTTTGACGCTCGCCGTTCGGCCCCACGACCTCCGAGAGGCTTGGAAGAGGCCTCCCCTGAAAGCTGGATTCCCACCGATCGTTTGTTTCAAATCTTCGCCCAGTAGCTGAAAAGTTGGCGCTAAAAAGTCCTGCCAAAGTCACATAGGTTGTCATGTTACAATTTAGTCAATATAGGCCTCCTACTGGAGCGAAACAGAGTGCTTTGACGCTCGCCGTTCGGCCTCACGACCTCTGAGAGGCTTGGAAGAGTTCTCCCCTGAAAGCTGGATTCCCAAGGATTGTCTGTGTAAATTCTTAGCCCGCTAGGTAGAAATTAAGCGACCTAAAGTCGTGCCGAAGTCAAATCGGTCGTCATGGTACTCGAGCGAAACTGAGTGCTTTAACGCTCGCCGCTCGGCCCCACAGCCGTCCAGAGACTCGGGGGAGGACTCCCCTGAAAGCTGGATTCCCACCGATCGTTTGTTTCAAATCTTAGCGCACTAGGTCAAAAGTAAGCGCTAAAAAGTCCTGCCAAAATCACATAGGTCGTCATGTTACAATTTACTCAATAAAGGCCTCCTACTGGACCGAAACTGAGTGCTTTAACGCTCGCCGCTAAGCCCCACAGCCGTCCAGAGACTCGGGGGAGGACTCCCCTGAAAGCTGGATTCCCACCGATCGTTTGTTTCAAATCTTCGCCCAGTAGCTGAAAAGTTGGCGCTAAAAAGTCCTGCCAAAGTCACATAGGTCGTCATGTTACAATTTAGTCAATAAAACCCTACTACTGGAGCGAAACAGAGTGCTTTGACGCTCGCCGTTCGGCCTCACGAGCTCCGAGAGGCTTGGAAGAGGCCTCCCTTGAAAGCTGGAATCCCAAGGCTTGTTTGTGTAAATTCCTAGCCCGCTAGGTAGAAATTAAGCGACCTAAAGTCGTGCCGAAGTCAAATCGGTCGTAATGGTACTCGAGCGAAACTGAGTGCTTTAACGCTCGCCCCCACAGCCGTCCAGAGACTCGGGGGAGGACTCCCCTGAAAGCTGGATTCCCACCGATCGTTTGTTTCAAATCTTAGCGAACTAGGTCAAAAGTAAGCGCTAAAACGTCCTGCCAAAGTCACATAGGTTGTCATGTTACAATTTAGTCAATATAGGCCTCCTACTGGAGCGAAACTGAGTGCATTGACGCTCGCCGTTCGGCCCCACGACCTCCGAGAGGCTTGGAAGAGGCCTCCCCTGAAAGCTGGATTCCCACCGATCGTTTGTTTAAAATCTTAGCCCAGTAGCTGAAAAGTAGGCGCTAAGAAGTCCTGCCAAAATCACATAGGTCGTCATGTTACAATTTAGCCAATAAAGGCCTCCTACTGGACCGAAACTGAGTGCTTTAACGCTCGCCGCTCGTCCCCACAGCCGTCCAGAGACTCGGGGGAGGCCTCCCCTAAAAGCTGGATTCCCACCGATCGTTTGTTTCAAATCTTCGCCCAGTAGTTGAAAAGTAGGCGCTAAAAAGTCCTGCCAAAGTCACATAGGTCGTCATGTTACAATTTAGTCAATAAAACCCTACTACTGGAGCGAAACCGAGTGCTTTGACGCTCGCCGTTCGGCCCCACGACCTCTGAGAGGCTTGGAAGAGGCCTCCCCTGAAAGCTGGATTCCAAAGGATTGTCTGTGTGAATTCCTAGCCCGCTAGGCTGAAATTAAGCGACCTAAAGTCGTGCCGAAGTAATATCGGTCGTCATGGTACTCGAGCAAAACTGAGCGCTTTAACGCTCGCCGCTCGGCCCCACAGCCGTCCAGAGACTAGGGGGAGGACTCCCCTTAAAGCTGGATTCCCACCGATCGTTTGTTTCAAATCTTAGCGCACTAGGTCAAAAGTAAGCGCTAAAAAGTCCTGCCAAAATCACATAGGTTGTCATGTCACAATTTAGTCAATAAAGGCCTCCTACTGTAGCGAAACCGAGTGCTTTGACGCTCGCCGTTCGGCCCCACAGCCATCCAGAGTCTCGGGGGAGGCCTCCCCTGAAAGCTGGATTCCCACCGATCGTTTGTTTCAAATCTTAGCCCACTAGCTCAAACGTAGGCGCTAAAAAGTCTTGCCAAAGTCACATTGGTCGTCATGTTACAATTTAGTCAATAAAGGCCGACTACTGGAGAGAAACTGAGTGCTTTAACGCTCGCCGTTCGGCCCCACAACCTCCGAGAGGCTTGGAAGAGGCCTCCCCTGAAAGCTGGATTCCCACCGATCGTTTGTTTCAAATCTTCGCCCAGTAACTGAAAAGTAGGCGCTAAAAAGTCCTGCCAAAATCACATCGGTCGTCATGTTACAATTTAGTCAATAAAGGCCTACTACTGGAGCGAAACCGAGTGCTTTGACGCTCGCCGTTCGGCCTCACGACCTCTGAGAGGCTTGGAAGAGTTCTCCCCTGTAAGCTGGATTTCCAAGGACTGTCTGTGTGAATTCCTAGCCCGCTAGGCTGAAATTAAGCGACCTAAAGTCGTGCCGAAGTCAAATCGGTCGTCATGGTACTAGAGCGAAACTGAGTGCTTTAACGCTCGCCGTTCGGCCCCACATCCGTCCAGAGACTCGCGGGAGGACTCCCCTGAAAGCTGGATTCCCACCGATAATGTGTTTCAAATCTTAGCCCACTAGCTCAAAAGTAAGCGCTAAAAAGTCCTGCCAAATTCACATAGGTCGTCATGTTACAATTTATTCAATAAAGGCCTACTACTGGAACGAAACTGAGTGCTTTAACGCTCGCCGCTCGGCCCCAAAGCCGTCCAGAGACTCGGGGGAGGACTCCCCTGAAAGCTGGATTCCCACCGATCGTTTGTTTCAAATCCTAGCGCACTAGGTCAAAAGTAGGCGCTAAAAAGTCCTGCCAAAGTCACATAGGTTGCCATGTTACAATTTAGTCAATAAAGGCCTAAGACTGGAGCGAAACCGAGTGCTTTGACGCTCGCCGTTCGGGCCCACGAACTCCGAGAGGCTTGGAAGAGGCCTCCCCTGAAAGCTGGATTCCCACCGATCGTTTGTTTCAAATCTTCGCCCAGTAGCTGAAAAGTAAGCGCTAAAAAGTCCTGCCAAAATCACATAGGTCGTCATGTTACAATTTAGTTAATAAAGGCCATCTACTGGAGAGAAACCGAGTGCTTTGACGCTCGCCGTTCGCCCCCACAGCCGTCCAGAGACTCGGGGGAGGCCTCCCCTGAAAGCTGGATTCCCACCGATCGTTTGTTTCAAATCTTAGCCCACTAGCTCTAAAGTAAGTGCTAAAAAGTCCTCCCAAAGTCACATAGGTCGTCATGTTACAATTTAGTCAATAAAAGCCTACTACTGGAGCGAAACCGAGTGCTTTGACGCTCGCCGTTCGGCCTCACGAGCTCCGAGAGGCTTGGAAGAGGCCTCCCTTGAAAGCTGGATTCCCAAGGCTTGTCTGTGTAAATTCCTAGCCCGCTAGGCAGAAATTAGGCGACCTAAAGTCGTGCCGAAGTCAAATCGGTCGTCATGGTACTCGAGCGAAACTGAGTGCTTTAACGCTCGCCGCTCGGCCCCACAGCCATCCAGAGACTCGGGGGAGGACTCCCCTGAAAGCTGGCTTCCCACCGATCGTTTGTTTAAAATCTTAGCGCACTCGTTCAAAAGTAAGCGCTAAAAAGTCCTGCCAAAATCATATAGGTCGTCATGTTACAATTTATCAATAAAGGCCTACTACTGGAGCGAAACAGAATGCTTTGACGCTAGCCGTTCGGCCCCACGACCTCTGAGAGGCTTGGAAGAGGCCTCCCCTGAAAGCTGGATTCCCAAGGATTGTCTGTGTGAATTCCTAGCCCGTTAGGCTGAAATTATGCGACCTAAAGTCGTGCCGAAGTCAAATCGGTCGACATGGTACTCGAGCGAAACTGAATGCTTTAACGCTCGCCGCTCGGCCTCACAGCCGTCCAGAGACTCGGGGGAGGACTCCCCTGAAAGCTGGATTACCACCGATAATGTGTTTCAAATCTTAGCCCACTAGCTCAAAAGTAAGCGCTAAAAAGTCCTGCCAAAATCACATAGGTCGTCATGTTACAATTTAGTCAATAAAGGCCTACTACTGGACCGAAACCGAGTGCTTTGACGCTCGCCGTTCGCCCCCACAGCCGTCCAGAGACTCGGTGGAGGCCTCCCCTGAAAGCTGGATTCCCACCGATCGTTTGTTTCAAATCATAGCCCACTAGCTCTAAAGTAAGCGCTAAAAAGTCCTGCCAAAGTCACATAGGTCGTCATGTTACAATTTAGTCAATAAAGGCCAACTACTGGAAAGAAACCGAGTGCTTTGACGCTAGCCGTTCGCCCCCACAGCCGTCCAGAGACTCGGGGGAGGCCTCCTCTGAAAGCTGGATTCCCACCGATCGTTTGTTTCAAATCTTAGCCCACTAGCTCTAAAGTAAGCAATAAAAAGTCCTGCCAAAGTCACATAGGTCGTCATGTTACAATTTAGTCAAAGGCCAAAGACTGGAGCGAAACCGAGTGCTTTGACGCTCGCCGTTCGGGCCAGCGACCTCCGAGAGGCTCGGAAGAGGCCTCCCTTGAAAGCTGGATTCCCAAGGCTTGTCTGTGTAAATTCCTAGCCCGCTAGGCAGAAATTAGGCGACCTAAAGTCGTGCCGAAGTCAAATCGGTCGTCATGGTACTCGAGCGAAACTGAGTGCTTTAACGCTCGCCGCTCGGCCCCAAAGCCGTCCAGAGACTCGGGGGAGGACTCCCCTGAAAGCTGGATTCCCACCGATCGTTTGTTTCAAATGTTAGCGCACTAGGTCAAAAGTAAGCGCTAAAAAGTCCTGCCAAATTCACATAGGTCGTCATGTTACAATTTATTCAATAAAGGCCTACTACTGGAACGAAACTGAGTGCTTTAACGCTCGCCGCTCGGCCCCAAAGCCGTCCAGAGACTCGGGGGAGGACTCCCCTGAAAGCTGGATTCCCACCGATCGTTTGTTTCAAATCTTAGCGCACTAGGTCAAAAGTAGGCGCTAAAAAGTCCTGCCAAAGTCACATAGGTTGTCATGTTACAATTTAGTCAATAAAGGCCTAAGACTGGAGCGAAACAGAGTGCTTTGACGCTCGCCGTTCGGGCCCACGAACTCCGAGAGGCTTGGAAGAGGCCTCCCCTGAAAGCTGGATTCCCACCGATCGTTTGTTTCAAATCTTCGCCCAGTAGCTGAAAAGTAAGCGCTAAAAAGTCCTGCCAAAATCACATAGGTCGTCATGTTACAATTTAGTTAATAAAGGCCAACTACTGGAGAGAAACCGAGTGCTTTGACGCTCGCCGTTCGCCCCCACAGCCGTCCAGAGACTCGGGGGAGGCCTCCCCTGAAAGCTGGATTCCCACCGATCGTTTGTTTCAAATCTTAGCCCACTAGCTCTAAAGTAAGCGCTAAAAAGTCCTCCCAAAGTCACATAGGTCGTCATGTTACAATTTAGTCAATAAAAGCCTACTACTGGAGCGAAACCGAGTGCTTTGACGCTCGCCGTTCGGCCTCACGAGCTCCGAGAGGCTTGGAAGAGGCCTCCCTTGAAAGCTGGATTCCCAAGGCTTGTCTGTGTAAATTCTTAGCCCGCTAGGCAGAAATTAGGCGACCTAAAGTCGTGCCGAAGTCAAATCGGTCGTCATGGTACTCGAGCGAAACTGAGTGCTTTAACGCTCGCCGCTCGGCCCCACAGCCATCCAGAGACTCGGGGGAGGACTCCCCTGAAAGCTGGCTTCCCACCGATCGTTTGTTTAAAATCTTAGCGCACTCGTTCAAAAGTAAGCGCTAAAAAGTCCTGCCAAAATCACATAGGTCGTCATGTTACAATTTATCAATAAAGGCCTACTACTGGAGCGAAACAGAATGCTTTGACGCTCGCCGTTCGGCCCCACGACCTCTGAGAGGCTTGGAAGAGGCCTCCCCTGAAAGCTGGATTCCCAAGGATTGTCTGTGTGAATTCCTAGCCCGTTAGGCTGAAATTATGCGACCTAAAGTCGTGCCGAAGTCAAATCGGTCGTCATGGTACTCGAGCGAAACTGAATGCTTTAACGCTCGCCGCTCGGCCTCACAGCCGTCCAGAGACTCGGGGGAGGACTCCCCTGAAAGCTGGATTACCACCGATAATGTGTTTCAAATCTTAGCCCACTAGCTCAAAAGTAAGCGCTAAAAGGTCCTGCCAAAATCACATAGGTCGTCATGTTACAATTTAGTCAATAAAGGCCTACTACTGGACCGAAACCGAGTGCTTTGACGCTCGCCGTTCGCCCCCACAGCCGTCCAGAGACTCGGTGGAGGCCTCCCCTGAAAGCTGGATTCCCACCGATCGTTTGTTTCAAATCATAGCCCACTAGCTCTAAAGTAAGCGCTAAAAAGTCCTGCCAAAGTCACATAGGTCGTCATGTTACAATTTAGTCAATAAAGGCCAACTACTGGAAAGAAACCGAGTGCTTTGACGCTAGCCGTTCGCCCCCACAGCCGTCCAGAGACTCGGGGGAGGCCTCCTCTGAAAGCTGGATTCCCACCGATCGTTTGTTTCAAATCTTAGCCCACTAGCTCTAAAGTAAGCAATAAAAAGTCCTGCCAAAGTCACATAGGTCGTCATGTTACAATTTAGTCAAAGGCCAAAGACTGGAGCGAAACCGAGTGCTTTGACGCTCGCCGTTCGGGCCAGCGACCTCCGAGAGGCTCGGAAGAGGCCTCCCTTGAAAGCTGGATTCCCAAGGCTTGTCTGTGTAAATTCCTAGCCCGCTAGGCAGAAATTAGGCGACCTAAAGTCGTGCCGAAGTCAAATCGGTCGTCATGGTACTCGAGCGAAACTGAGTGCTTTAACGCTCGCCGTTCGGGCCCACGACCTCCGAGAGGCTCGGAAGAGGCCTCCCCTGAAAGCTGGATTCCCACCGATCGTTTGTTTCAAATCTTAGCCCAGTAGCTGAAAAGTAGGCGCTAAGAAGTCCTGCCAAAATCACATAGGTCGTCATGTTACAATTTAGCCAATAAAGGCCTCCTACTGGACCGAAACTGAGTGCTTTAACGCTCGCCGCTCGGCCCCACAGCCGTCCAGAGACTCGGGGGAGGACTCCCCTGAAAGCTGGATTCCCACCGATCGTTTGTTTCAAATCTTAGCGCACTAGGTGAAAAGTAAGCGCTAAAAAGTCCTGCCAAAGTCACATAGGTTGTCATGTTACAATTTAGTCAATAAAGGCCTACTACTGGAGCGAAACCGAGTGCTTTGACGCTCGCCGTTCGGGCCCACGCCCTCCGAGAGGCTTGGAAGAGGCCTCCCCTGAAAGCTGGATTCCCACCGATCGTTTCTTTCAAATCTTAGCCCAGTAGCTGAAAAGTAGGCGCTAAAAAGTCCTGCCAAAATCACATAGGTCGTCATGTTACAATTTAGTCAATAAAGTCCGCCTACTGGACCGAAACTGAGTGCTTTAACGCTCGCCGCTCGGCCCCACAGCCGTCCAGACACTCGGGGGAGGCCTCCCCTGAAAGGTGGATTCGCACCGATCGTTTCTTTCAAATCTTAGCCCACTAGCTCAAAAGTAGGCGCTAAAAAGTCTTACCAAAGTCACATAGGTCGTCATGTTACAATTTAGTCAATAAAGGCCTACTACTGTAGAGAAACCGAATGCTATGACGCTCGCCGTTCGGCCCCACGACCTCCGAGAGGCTTGGAAGAGGCCTCCCCTGAAAGCTGGATTCCCAAGGATTGTCTCTGTGAATTCCTAGCCCGCTAGGCTTAAATTAAGCGACCTAAAGTCGTGCCGAAGTCAAATCGGTCGTCATGGTACTCGAGCGAAACTGAGTGCTTTAACGCTCGCCGCTCGGCCCCACAGCCGTCCAGAAACTCGGGGGCGGACTCCCTTAAATTCTGGATTCCCACCGATCGATTGTTTCAAATCTTAGCCCAATAGCTCAAACGTAGGCGCTAAAAAGTCCTGCCAAAATCACATAGGTCGTCATGTTACAATTTAGTCAATAAAGGCCTCCTACTGGACCGAAACTGAATGCTTTACCGCTCGCCGCTCGGCCCCACAGCCGTCCAGAGACTCGGGGGAGGCCTCCCCTGAAAGCTGGATTCCCACCGATCGTTTGTTTCAAATCTTAGCCCAGTAGCTTAAAAGTAGGCGCAAAAAAGTCCTGCCAAAGTCACATAGGTCGTCATGTTACAATTTAGTCAATAAAGGCCTACTACTGGAGAGAAACCGAGTGCTTTAACGCTCGCCGCTCGGCCCCATAGCCGTCCAGAGACTCGGGGGAGGCCTCCCCTGAAAGCTGGATTCCCACCGATCGTTTGTTTCAAATCTGAGCGCACTAGCTCAAAAGTAAGCGCTAAAAAGTCCTGCCAAAGTCACACAGGTTGTCATATTACAATTTAGTCAATAAAGGCCTACTACGGGAGCGAAACCGAGTGCTTTGACGCTCGCCGTTCGGGCCCACGACCTTCGAGAGGCTTGGAAGAGGCCTCCTCTGAAAGCTGGATTCCCACCGATGCTTTGTTTCAAACCTTAGCCCACTAGCTCAAAAGTAGGCGCTAAAAAGTCTTGCCAAAGTCACATAGGTCGTCATGATACAATTTAGTCAATAAAGGCCTACTACTGGAGAGAAACCGAGTCCTTTGACGCTCGCCGTTCGAGCCCACGACCTCTGAGAGGCTTGGAAGAGGCCTCCCCTGAAAGCTGGATTCGCACCGATCGTTTGTTTCAAATCTTAGCCCAGTAGGTGAAAAGTGGGCGCAAAAACGTCCTGCCAAAATCACATAGGTCGTCATGTTACAATTTAGTCAATAAAGGCCTACTACTGGAGAGAAACTGAGTGCTTTAACGCTCGCCGCTCGGCCCCACAGCCGTCCAGAGACTCGGGGGAGGCCTCCTCCGAAAGCTGGATTCCCACCGATCGTTTGTTTCAAATCTTAGCCCACTAGGTCAAAAGTAGGCGCTAAAAAGTCTTGCCAAAGTCACATAGGTCGTCATGTTACAATTTAGTCAATAAAGGCCTACTACTGGAGAGAAACCTAGTGCTTTGACGCTCGCCGTTCGAGCCCACGACCTCTGAGAGGCTTGGAAGAGGCCTCCCCTGAAAGCTGGATTCCCACCGATCGTTTGTTTCAAATCTTAGCCCAGTAGCTGAAAAGTAGGCGCTAAAACGTCCTGCAAAAATCACATAGGTCGTCATGTTACAATTTAGTCAATAAAGGCCAACTACTGTAGAGAAACCGAGTGCTTTGACGCTCGCCGTTCGCCCCCAAAGCCGTCCAGAGACTCGGGGGAGGACTCCCCCGAAAGCTGGATTCCCACCGATAATTTGTTTCAAATCTTAGCCCACTAGCTCAAAAGTAAGCGCTAAAAAGTCCTGCCAAAATCACGTAGGTCGTCATGTTAAAATTTAGTCAATAAAGGCCTACTAGTGTAGCGAAAACGAGTGCTTTCACGCTCGCTGTTCGGCCCCACAACCTCCGAGAGGCTTCTAAGAGGCCTCCCCTGAAAGCTGGATTCCCACCGATCGTTTGTTTTAAATCTTCGCCCAGTAGCTGAAAAGTAGGCGCTAAAAAGTCCTGCCAAAATCACATAGGTCGTCATGTTACAATTTAGTCAATGAAGGCCAACTACTGTAGAGAAACCGAGTGCTTTGACTCTCGCCGTTCGCCCCCAAAGCCGTCCAGAGACTCGGGGGAGGCCTCCCCTGAAAGCTGGATTCCCACCGATCGTTTGTTTCAAATCTTAGCGCACTAGCTCAAAAGTAAGCGCTAAAATGTCCTGCCAAAGTCACATAGGTTGTCATGTTACAATTTAGTCAATAAAGGCCTACTACTGGAGCGAAACCGAGTGCTTTGACGCTTGCCGTTCGGCCCCACGACCTCCGAGAGGCTTGGAAGAGGCCTCCCCTGAAAGCTGGATTCCCAAGGATTGTCTGTGTGAATTCCTAGCCCGCTAGGCTGAAATTAAGCGACCTAAAGTCGTGCCGAAGTCAAATCGGTTGTCATGGTACTCGAGCGAAACTGAGTGCTTTAACGCTCGCCGTTCGGCCCCACATCCGTCCAGATACTCAGAGGAGGACTCCCCTGAAAGCTGGATTCCCACCGATAATGTGTTTCAAATCTTAGCCCACTAGCTCAAACGTAGGCGCTAAAACGTCTTGCCAAAGTCACATAGGTCGTCATGTTACAATTTAGTCAATAAAACCCTACTACTGGAGCGAAACAGAGTGCTTTGACGCTCGCCGTTCGGCCTCACGACCTCTGAGAGGCTTGGAAGAGTTCTCCCCTGAAAGCTGGATTCCCACCGATCGTTCGTTTAAAATGTTAGCCCAGTAGCTGAAAAGTAGGCGCTAAAAAGTCCTGCCAAAGTCACATAGGTTGTCATGTTACAATTTAGTCAATAAAGGCCTACTAC
The DNA here is from genome assembly GCF_024500275.1 of Phycodurus eques. Taxonomy (NCBI): domain Eukaryota; kingdom Metazoa; phylum Chordata; class Actinopteri; order Syngnathiformes; family Syngnathidae; genus Phycodurus; species Phycodurus eques. The sequence continues at coordinate 23,137 of NW_026904116.1, read as the reverse complement.
TGGAGCGAAACCGAGTGCTTTGACGCTCGCCGTTCGGGCCCACGCCCTCCGAGAGGCTTGGAAGAGGCCTCCCCTGAAAGCTGGATTCCCACCGATCGTTTCTTTCAAATCTTAGCCCAGTAGCTGAAAAGTAGGCGCTAAAAAGTCCTGCCAAAATCACATAGGTCGTCATGTTACAATTTAGTCAATAAAGTCCGCCTACTGGACCGAAACTGAGTGCTTTAACGCTCGCCGCTCGGCCCCACAGCCGTCCAGACACTCGGGGGAGGCCTCCCCTGAAAGGTGGATTCGCACCGATCGTTTCTTTCAAATCTTAGCCCACTAGCTCAAAAGTAGGCGCTAAAAAGTCTTACCAAAGTCACATAGGTCGTCATGTTACAATTTAGTCAATAAAGGCCTACTACTGTAGAGAAACCGAATGCTATGACGCTCGCCGTTCGGCCCCACGACCTCCGAGAGGCTTGGAAGAGGCCTCCCCTGAAAGCTGGATTCCCAAGGATTGTCTCTGTGAATTCCTAGCCCGCTAGGCTTAAATTAAGCGACCTAAAGTCGTGCCGAAGTCAAATCGGTCGTCATGGTACTCGAGCGAAACTGAGTGCTTTAACGCTCGCCGCTCGGCCCCACAGCCGTCCAGAAACTCGGGGGCGGACTCCCTTAAATTCTGGATTCCCATCGATCGATTGTTTCAAATCTTAGCCCAATAGCTCAAACGTAGGCGCTAAAAAGTCCTGCCAAAATCACATAGGTCGTCATGTTACAATTTAGTCAATAAAGGCCTCCTACTGGACCGAAACTGAGTGCTTTACCGCTCGCCGCTCGGCCCCACAGCCGTCCAGAGACTCGGGGGAGGCCTCCCCTGAAAGCTGGATTCCCACCGATCGTTTGTTTCAAATCTTAGCCCAGTAGCTTAAAAGTAGGCGCAAAAAAGTCCTGCCAAAGTCACATAGGTCGTCATGTTACAATTTAGTCAATAAAGGCCTACTACTGGAGAGAAACCGAGTGCTTTAACGCTCGCCGCTCGGCCCCATAGCCGTCCAGAGACTCGGGGGAGGCCTCCCCTGAAAGCTGGATTCCCACCGATCGTTTGTTTCAAATCTGAGCGCACTAGCTCAAAAGTAAGCGCTAAAAAGTCCTGCCAAAGTCACACAGGTTGTCATATTACAATTTAGTCAATAAAGGCCTACTACGGGAGCGAAACCGAGTGCTTTGACGCTCGCCGTTCGGGCCCACGACCTTCGAGAGGCTTGGAAGAGGCCTCCTCTGAAAGCTGGATTCCCACCGATGCTTTGTTTCAAACCTTAGCCCACTAGCTCAAAAGTAGGCGCTAAAAAGTCTTGCCAAAGTCACATAGGTCGTCATGATACAATTTAGTCAATAAAGGCCTACTACTGGAGAGAAACCGAGTCCTTTGACGCTCGCCGTTCGGCCCCACAGCTGTCCAGAGACTCGGGGGAGGCCTCCCCTGAAAGCTGGATTCGCACCGATCGTTTGTTTCAAATCTTAGCCCAGTAGGTGAAAAGTGGGCGCAAAAAACGTCCTGCCAAAATCACATAGGTCGTCATGTTACAATTTAGTCAATAAAGGCCTACTACTGGAGAGAAACTGAGTGCTTTAACGCTCGCCGCTCGGCCCCACAGCCGTCCAGAGACTCGGGGGAGGCCTCCTCCGAAAGCTGGATTCCCACCGATCGTTTGTTTCAAATCTTAGCCCACTAGGTCAAAAGTAGGTGCTAAAAAGTCTTGCCAAAGTCACATAGGTCGTCATGTTACAATTTAGTCAATAAAGGCCTACTACTGGAGAGAAACCTAGTGCTTTGACGCTCGCCGTTCGAGCCCACGACCTCTGAGAGGCTTGGAAGAGGCCTCCCCTGAAAGCTGGATTCCCACCGATCGTTTGTTTCAAATCTTAGCCCAGTAGCTGAAAAGTAGGCGCTAAAACGTCCTGCAAAAATCACATAGGTCGTCATGTTACAATTTAGTCAATAAAGGCCAACTACTGTAGAGAAACCGAGTGCTTTGACGCTCGCCGTTCGCCCCCAAAGCCGTCCAGAGACTCGGGGGAGGACTCCCCCGAAAGCTGGATTCCCACCGATAATTTGTTTCAAATCTTAGCCCACTAGCTCAAAAGTAAGCGCTAAAAAGTCCTGCCAAAATCACGTAGGTCGTCATGTTACAATTTAGTCAATAAAGGCCTACTAGTGTAGCGAAAAACGAGTGCTTTCACGCTCGCTGTTCGGCCCCACAACCTCCGAGAGGCTTCTAAGAGGCCTCCCCTGAAAGCTGGATTCCCACCGATCGTTTGTTTTAAATCTTCGCCCAGTAGCTGAAAAGTAGGCGCTAAAAAGTCCTGCCAAAATCACATAGGTCGTCATGTTACAATTTAGTCAATGAAGGCCAACTACTGTAGAGAAACCGAGTGCTTTGACTCTCGCCGTTCGCCCCCAAAGCCGTCCAGAGACTCGGGGGAGGCCTCCCCTGAAAGCTGGATTCCCACCGATCGTTTGTTTCAAATCTTAGCGCACTAGCTCAAAAGTAAGCGCTAAAATGTCCTGCCAAAGTCCCATAGGTTGTCATGTTACAATTTAGTCAATAAAGGCCTACTACTGGAGCGAAACCGAGTGCTTTGACGCTTGCCGTTCGGCCCCACGACCTCCGAGAGGCTTGGAAGAGGCCTCCCCTGAAAGCTGGATTCCCAAGGATTGTCTGTGTGAATTCCTAGCCCGCTAGGCTGAAATTAAGCGACCTAAAGTCGTGCCGAAGTCAAATCGGTTGTCATGGTACTCGAGCGAAACTGAGTGCTTTAACGCTCGCCGTTCGGCCCCACATCCGTCCAGATACTCAGGGGAGGACTCCCCTGAAAGCTGGATTCCCACCGATAATGTGCTTCAAATCTTAGCCCACTAGCTCAAAAGTAAGCGCTAAAAAGTCCTGCCAAAATCACATAGGTCGTCATGTTACAATTTAGTCAATGAAGGCCAACTACTGTAGAGAAACCGAGTGCTTTGACTCTCGCCGTTCGCCCCCAAAGCCGTCCAGAGACTCGGGGGAGGCCTCCCCTGAAAGCTGGATTCCCACCGATCGTTTGTTTCAAATCTTAGCGCACTAGGTCAAAAGTAAGCGCTAAAACGTCCTGCCAAAGTCACATAGGTTGTCATGTTACAATTTAGTCAATATAGGCCTCCTACTGGAGCGAAACCGAGTGCTTTAACGCTCGCCGCTCATCCCCACAGCCGTCCAGAGTCTCGGGGGAGGCCTCCCCTGAAAGCTGGATTCCCACCGATCGTTTGTTTCAAATCTTAGCCCACTAGCTCAAACGTAGGCGCTAAAAAGTCTTGCCAAAGTCACATAGGTCGTCATGTTACAATTTAGTCAATAAAGGCCGACTACTGGAGAGAAATTGAGTGCTTTAACGCTCGCCGTTCGGCCCCACAACCTCCGAGAGGCTTGGAAGAGGCCTCCCCTGAAAGCTGGATTCCCACCGATCGTTTGTTTCAAATCTTCGCCCAGTAACTGAAAAGTAGGCGCTAAAAAGTCCTGCCAAAATCACATCGGTCGTCATGTTACAATTTAGTCAATAAAGGCCTACTACTGGAGCGAAACCGAGTGCTTTGACGCTCGCCGTTCGGCCTCACGACCTCTGAGAGGTTTGGAAGAGTTCTCCCCTGAAAGCTGGATTCCCAAGGATTGTCTGTGTGAATTCCTAGCCCGCTAGGCTGAAATTAAGCGACCTAAAGTCGTGCCGAAGTCAAATCGGTCGTCATGGTACTCGAGCGAAACTGAGTGCTTTAACGCTCGCCGTTCGGCCCCACATCCGTCCAGATACTCGGGGGAGGACTCCCCTGAAAGCTGGATTCCCACCGATAATGTGTTTCAAATCTTAGCCCACTAGCTCAAAAGTAAGCGCTAAAAAGTCCTGCCAAAATCACATAGGTCGTCATGTTACAATTTATTCAATAAAGGCCTACTACTGGAGAGAAACTGAGTGCTTTAACGCTCGCCGCTCGGCCCCACAGCCGTCCAGAGACTCGGGGGAGGCCTCCTCCGAAAGCTGGATTCCCACCGATCGTTTGTTTCAAATCTTAGCCCACTAGGTCAAAAGTAGGTGCTAAAAAGTCTTGCCAAAGTCACATAGGTCGTCATGTTACAATTTAGTCAATAAAGGCCTACTACTGGAGCGAAACAGAGTGCTTTGACGCTCGCCGTTCGGCCTCACGAGCTCCGAGAGGCTTGGAAGAGGCCTCACTTGAAAGCTGGATTCCCAAGGCTTGTTTGTGTAAATTCCTAGCCCACTAGGCTGAAATTAAGCGACCTAAAGTCGTGCCGAAGTCAAATCGGTCGTCATGGTACTCGAGCGAAACTGAGTGCTTTAACGCTCGCCGCTCGGCCCCACAGCCGTCCAGAGACTCGGCTGAGGCTTCCCCTGAAAGCTGGATTCCCACCGATCGTTTGTTTCAAATCTTAGCCCACTAGCTCAAAACTAGGCGCTAAAATGTCCTGCCAAAGTCACATAGGTCGTCATGTTACAATTTATTCAATAAAGGCCTACTACTGGAGAGAAACCAAGTGCTTTGACGCTCGCCGTTCGGCCCCACAGCTCTCCAGAGACTCGGGGGAAGCCTCCCCTGAAAGCTGTATTCCCACCGATCGTTTGTTTCAAATCTTAGCCCACTAGCTCAAAAGTAAGCGCTAAAAACTCTTGCCAAAGTCACATAGGTCGTCATGTTACAATTTAGTCAATAAAGGCCTACTACTGGAGCGAAACCGAGTGCTTTGACGCTCGCCGATAGGCCCCACGACCTCTGAGAGGCTTGGAAGTGGCCTCCCCTGAAAGCTGGATTCCCAAGGATTGTCTGTGTGAATTCCTAGCCCGCTAGGCTGAAATTAAGCGACCTAAAGTCGTGCCGAAGTCAAATCGGTCGTCATGGTACTCGAGCGAAACTGAGTGCTTTAACGCTCGTCGCTCGGCCCCAAAGCCGTCCAGAGACTCGGGGGAGGACTCCCCTGAAAGCTGGATTCCCACCGATCGTTTGTTTCAAATCTTAGCGCACTAGGTCAAAAGTAAGCGCTAAAAGGTCCTGCCAAAGTCACATAGGTTGTCATGTTACAATTTAGTCAATAAAGGCCTAAGACTGGAGCGAAACCGAGTGCTTTGACGCTCGCCGTTAGGCCCCACAACCTCTGAGAGGCTTGGAAGTGGCCTCCCCTGAAAGCTGGATTCCCAAGGCTTGTCTGTGTAAATTCCTAGCCCGCTAGGTAGAAATTAGGCGACCTAAAGTCGTGCCGAAGTCAAATCGGTCGTCATGGTACTCGAGCGAAACCGAGTGCTTTGACGCTCGCCGTTCGGGCCCACGACCTCCGAGAGGCTTGGAAGCGGCCTCCCCTAAAAGCTGGATTCCCACCGATCGTTTTTTCTCAAATCTTAGCCCACTAGCTCAAAGGTAGGCGCTAAAAAAGTCTTGCCAAAGTCACATAGGTAGTCATGTTACAATTTAGTCAATAAAGGCCTCCTACTGGACCGAAACTGAGTGCTTTAACGCTCGCTGTTCGGCCCCACGACCTCCGAGAGGCTTGGAAGAGGCCTCCCCTGAAAGCTGGATTCCCAAGGATTGTCTGTGTGAATTCCTAGCCCGCTAGGCTGAAATTAAGCGACCTAAAGTCGTGCCGAAGTCAAATCGGTCGTCATGGTACTCGAGCGAAACTGAGTGCTTTAACGCTCGCCGCTCGGCCCCACAGCCGTCCAGAGACACGGGAGAGGACTACCCGGAAAGCTGGATTCCCACCGATCGTTTGTTTCAAATCTTAGCGCACTAGGTCAAAAGTAAGCGCTAAAACGTCCTGCCAAAGTCACATAGGTTGTCATGTTACAATTTATTAAATAAAGGCCTACTACTGGACCGAAACTGAGTGCTTTAACGCTCGCCGCTCGGCCCCAAAGCCGTCCAGAGACTCGGGGGAGGACTCCCCTGAAAGCTGGATTCCCACCGATAATGTGTTTCAAATCTTAGCCCACTAGCTCAAAAGTAAGCGCTAAAAAGTCCTGCCAAAATCACATAGGTCGTCATGTTACAATTTATTCAATAAAGGCCTACTACTGGACCGAAACTGAGTGCTTTAACGCTCGCCGCTCGGCCCCAAAGCCGTCCAGAGACTCGGGGGAGGACTCCCCTGAAAGCTGGATTCCCACCGATCGTTTGTTTCAAATCTTAGCGCACTAGGTCAAAAGTAAGCGCTAAAAAGTCCTGCCAAAGTCACATAGGTTGTCATGTTACAATTTAGTCAATAAAGGCCTAAGACTGGAGCGAAACCGAGTGCTTTGACGCTCGCCGTTAGGCCCCACAACCTCCGAGAGGCTTGGAAGAGGCCTCCCCTGAAAGCTGGATTCCCAAGGATTGTCTGTGTGAATTCCTAGCCCGCTAGGCTGAAATTAAGCGACCTAAAGTCGTGCCGAAGTCAAATCGGTCGTCATGGTACTCGAGCGAAACTGAGTGCTTTAACGCTCGCCGTTCGGCCCCACATCCGTCCAGATACTCGGGGGAGGACTCCCCTGAAAGCTGGCTTCCCACCGACAATGTGTTTCAAATCTTAGCCCACTAGCTCAAAAGTAAGCGCTAAAAAGTCATGCCAAAATCACATAGGTCGTCATGTTACAATTTATTCAATAAAGGCCTACTACTGGACCGAAACTGAGTGCTTTAACGCTCGCCGCTCGACCCCACAGCCGTCCAGAGACTCGGGGGAGGACTACCCGGAAAGCTGGATTCCCACCGATCGTTTGTTTCAAATCTTAGCGCACTAGGTCAAAAGTAAGCGCTAAAACGTCCTGCCAAAGTCACATAGGTTGTCATGTTACAATTTAGTCAATATAGGCCTCCTACTGGAGCGAAACAGAGTGCTTTGACGCTCGCCGTTCGGCCCCACGACCTCCGAGAGGCTTGGAAGAGGCCTCCCCTGAAAGCTGGATTCCCACCGATCGTTTGTTTAAAATCTTAGCCCAGTACCTGAAAAGTAGGTGCTAAGAAGTCCTGCCAAAATCACATAGGTCGTCATGTTACAATTTAGCCAATAAAGGCCTCCTACTGGACCGAAACTGAGTGCTTTAACGCTCGCCGTTCGGCCCCACAGCCGTCCAGAGTCTCAGGGGAGGCCTCCCCTGAAAGCTGGATTCCCACCGATCGTTTGTTTCAAATCTTAGCCCACTAGCTCAAACGTAGGCGCTAAAAAGTCTTGCCAAAGTCACATAGGTCGTCATGTTACAATTTAGTCAATAAAGGCCGACTACTGGAGAGAAACTGAGTGCTTTAACGCTCGCCGTTCGGCCCCACAACCTCCGAGAGGCTTGGAAGAGGCCTCCCCTGAAAGCTGGATTCCCACCGATCGTTTGTTTCAAATCTTCGCCCAGTAACTGAAAAGTAGGCGCTAAAAAGTCCTGCCAAAATCACATCGGTCGTCATGTTACAATTTAGTCAATAAAGGCCTACTACTGGAGCGAAACCGAGTGCTTTGACGCTCGCCGTTCGGCCTCACGACCTCTGAGAGGCTTGGAAGAGTTCTCCCCTGAAAGCTGGATTCCCAAGGATCGTTTTTCTCAAATCTTAGCCCACTAGCTGAAAGGTAGGCGCTAAAAAGTGTTGCCAAAGTCACATAGGTAGTCATGTTACAATTTAGTCAATAAAGGCCTCCTACTGGACCGAAACTGAGTGCTTTAACGCTCGCTGTTCGGCCCCACGACCTCCGAGAAGCTTGGAAGAGTTCTCCCCTGAAAGCTGGATTCCCAAGGATTGTCTGTGTGAATTCCTAGCCCGCTAGGCTGAAATTAAGCGACCTAAAGTCGTGCCGAAGTCAAATCGGTCGTCATGGTACTCGAGCGAAACCGAGTGCTTTGACGCTCGCCGTTTGGGCCCACGACCTCCGAGAGGCTTGGAAGCGGCCTCCCCTAAAAGCTGGATTCCCACCGATCGTTTTTCTCAAATCTTAGCCCACTAGCTCAAAGGTAGGCGCTAAAAAGTCTTGCCAAAGTCACATAGGTCGTCATGTTACAATTTAGTCAATAAAGGCCTCCTACTGGACCGAAACCGAGTGCTTTAACGCTCGCTGTTCGGCCTCACGACCTCTGAGAGGCTTGGAAGAGTTCTCCCCTGAAAGCTGGATTCCCAAGGATTGTCTGTGTGAATTCCTAGCCCGCTAGGCTGAAATTAAGCGACCTAAAGTCGTGCCGAAGTCAAATCGGTCGTCATGGTACTCGAGCGAAACTGAGTGCTTTAACGCTCGCCGTTCGGCCCCACATCCGTCCAGATACTCGGGGGAGGACTCCCCTGAAAGCTGGATTCCCACCAATAATGTGTTTCAAATCTTAGCCCACTAGCTATAAAGTAAGCGCTAAAAAGTCCTGCCAAAATCACATAGGTCGTCATGTTACAATTTATTTAATAAAGGCCTACTACTGGACCGAAACTGAGTGCTTTAACGCTCGTCGCTCGGCCCCAAAGCCATCCAGAGACTCGGGGGAGGACTCCCCTGAAAGCTGGATTCCCATCGATCGTTTGTTTCAAATCTTAGCGCACTAGGTCAAAAGTAAGCGCTAAAAAGTCCTGCCAAAGTCACATAGGTTGTCATGTTACAATTTAGTCAATAAAGGCCTAAGACTGGAGCGAAACCGAGTGCTTTGACGCTCGCCGTTAGGCCCCACAACCTCTGAGAGGCTTGGAAGTGGCCTCCCCTGAAAGCTGGATTCCCAAGGCTTGTCTGTGTGAATTCCTAGCCCGCTAGGCAGAAATTAGGCGACCTAAAGTCGTGCCGAAGTCAAATCGGTCGTCATGGTACTCGAGCGAAACCGAGTGCTTTGACGCTTGCCGTTCGGGCCCACGACCTCCGAGAGGCTTGGAAGCGGCCTCCCCTAAAAGCTGGATTCCCACCGACCGTTTTTCTCAAATCTTAGCCCACTAGCTCAAAGGTAGGCGCTAAAAAGTCTTGCCAAAGTCACATAGGTAGTCATGTTACAATTTAGTCAATAAAGGCCTCCTACTGGACCGAAACTGAGTGCTTTAATGCTCGCTGTTCGGCCCCACGACCTCCGAGAGGCTTGGAAGAGGCCTCCCCTGAAAGCTGGATTCCCAAGGATTGTCTGTGTGAATTCCTAGCCCGCTAGGCTGAAATTAAGCGACCTAAAGTCGTGCCGAAGTCAAATCGGTCGTCATGGTACTCGAGCGAAACTGAGTGCTTTAACGCTCGCTGCTCGGCCCCACAGCCGTCCAGAGACTCGGGGGAGGACTACCCGGAAAGCTGGATTCCCACCGATCGTTTGTTTCAAATCTTAGCGCACTAGGTCAAAAGTAAGCGCTAAAACGTCCTGCCAAAGTCACATAGGTTGTCATGTTACAATTTAGTCAATATAGGCCCCCTACTGGAGCGAAACCGAGTGCTTTGACACTCGCCGTTCGGCCCCACGACCTCCGAGAGGCTTGGAAGAGGCCTCCCCTGAAAGCTGGATTCCCACCGATCGTTTGTTTAAAATCTTAGCCCAGTAGCTGAAAAGTAGGCGCTAAGAAGTCCTGCCAAAATCACATAGGTCGTCATGTTACAATTTAGCCAATAAAGGCCTCCTACTGGACCGAAACTGAGTGCTTTAACGCTCGCCGCTCGGCCCCACAGCCGTCCAGAGTCTCGGGGGAGGGCTCCCCTGAAAGCTGGATTCCCACCGATCGTTTGTTTCGAATCTTAGCCCACTAACTCAAACGTAGGCGCTAAAAAGTCTTGCCAAAGTCACATAGGTCGTCATGTTACAATTTAGTCAATAAAGGCCGACTACTGGAGAGAAACTGAGTGCTTTAACGCTCGCCGTTCGGCCCCACAACCTCCGAGAGGCTTGGAAGAGGCCTCCCCTGACAGCTGGATTCCCACCGATCGTTTGTTTCAAATCTTCGCCCAGTAACTGAAAAGTAGGCGCTAAAAAGTCCTGCCAAAATCACATCGGTCGTCATGTTACAATTTAGTCAATAAAGGCCTACTACTGGAGCGAAACCGAGTGCTTTGACGCTCGCCGTTCGGCCTCACGACCTCTGAGAGGCTTGGAAGAGTTCTCCCCTGAAAGCTGGATTCCCAAGGATTGTCTGTGTGAATTCTTAGCCCGCTAGGCTGAAATTAAGCGACCTAAAGTCGTGCCGAAGTCAAATCGGTCGTCATGGTACTCGAGCGAAACTGAGTGCTTTAACGCTCGCCGTTCGGCCCCACATCCGTCCAGATACTCGGGGGAGGACTCCCCTGAAAGCTGGATTCCCACCGATAATGTGTTTCAAATCTTAGCCCACTAGCTCAAAAGTAAGCGCTAAAAAGTCCTGCCAAAATCACATAGGTCGTCGTGTTACAATTTATTCAATAAAGGCCTACTACTGGACCGAAACTGAGTGCTTTAACGCTCGCCGCTCGGCCCCACAGCCGTCCAGAGACTCGGGGGAGGACTACCCGGAAAGCTGGATTCCCACCGATCGTTTGTTTCAAATCTTAGTGCACTAGGTCAAAAGTAAGCGCTAAAACGTCCTGCCAAAGTCACATAGGTTGTCATGTTACAATTTAGTCAATATAGGCCTCCTACTGGAGCGAAACCGAGTGCTTTGACGCTCGCCGTTCGGCCCCACGACCTCCGAGAGGCTTGGAAGAGGCCTCCCCTGAAAGCTGGATTCCCACCGATCGTTCGTTTAAAATCTTAGCCCAGTAGCTGAAAAGTAGGCGCTAAGAAGTCCTGCCAAAATCACATAGGTCGTCATGTTACAATTTATTCAATAAAGGCCTACTACTGGACCGAAACTGAGTGCTTTAACGCTCGCCGCTCGGCCCCACAGCCGTCCAGAGACTCGGGTGAGGCTTCCCCTGAAAGCTGGATTCCCACCGATCGTTTGTTTCAAATCTTCGCCCAGTAGCTGAAAAGTAGGCGCTAAAAAGTCCTGCCAAAGTCACATAGGTCGTCATGTTACAATTTAGTCAATAAAACCCTACTACTGGAGCGAAACAGAGTGCTTTGACGCTCGCCGTTCGGCCTCACGAGCTCCGAGAGGCTTGGAAGAGGCCTCACTTGAAAGCTGGATTCCCAAGGCTTGTTTGTGTAAATTCCTAGCCCGCTAGGTAGAAATTAAGCGACCTAAAGTCGTGCCGAAGTCAAATCGGTCGTCATGGTACTCGAGCGAAACTGAGTGCTTTAACGCTCGCCGCTCGGCCCCACAGCCGTCCAGAGACTCGGGTGAGGCTTTCCCTGAAAGCTGGATTCCCACCGATCGTTTGTTTCAAATCTTAGCCCACTAGCTCAAAACTAGGCGCTAAAATGTCCTGCCAAAGTCACATAGGTCGTCATGTTACAATTTATTCAATAAAGGCCTACTACTGGAGAGAAACCAAGTGCTTTGACGCTCGCCGTTCGGCCCCACAGCTGTCCAGAGACTCGGGGGAGGCCTCCCCTGAAAGCTGTATTCCCACTGATCGTTTGTTTAAAATCTTAGCCCAGTAGCTGAAAAGTAGGCGCTAAGAAGTCCTGCCAAAATCACATAGGTCGTCATGTTACAATTTAGCCAATAAAGGCCTCCTACTGGACCGAAACTGAGTGCTTTAACGCTCGCCGCTCGGCCCCACAGCCGTCCAGAGTCTCGGGGGAGGCCTCCCCTGAAAGCTGGATTCCCACCGATCGTTTGTTTCAAATCTTAGCCCACTAGCTCAAACGTAGGCGCTAAAAAGTCTTGCCAAAGTCACATAGGTCGTCATGTTACAATTTAGTCAATAAAGGCCGACTACTGGAGAGAAACTGAGTGCTTTAACGCTCGCCGTTCGGCCCCACAACCTCCGAGAGGCTTGGAAGAGGCCTCCCCTGACAGCTGGATTCCCACCGATCGTTTGTTTCAAATCTTCGCCCAGTAACTGAAAAGTAGGCGCTAAAAAGTCCTGCCAAAATCACATCGGTCGTCATGTTACAATTTAGTCAATAAAGGCCTACTACTGGAGCGAAACCGAGTGCTTTGACGCTCGCCGTTCGGCCTCACGACCTCTGAGAGGCTTGGAAGAGTTCTCCCCTGAAAGCTGGATTCCCAAGGATTGTCTGTGTTAATTCCTAGCCCGCTAGGCTGAAATTAAGCGACCTAAAGTCGTGCCGAAGTCAAATCGGTCGTCATGGTACTCAAGCGAAACTGAGTGCTTTAACGCTCGCCGTTCGGCCCCACATCCGTCCAGATACTCGGGGGAGGACTCCCCTGAAAGCTGGATTCCCACCGATAATGTGTTTCAAATCTTAGCCCACTAGCTCAAAAGTAAGCGCTAAAAAGTCCTGCCAAAATCACATAGGTCGTCATGTTACAATTTATTCAATAAAGGCCTACTACTGGACCGAAACTGAGTGCTTTAACGCTCGCCGCTCGGCCCCACAGCCGTCCAGAGACTCGGGGGAGGACTACCCGGAAAGCTGGATTCCCACCGATCGTTTGTTTCAAATCTTAGCGCACTAGGTCAAAAGTAAGCGCTAAAACGTCCTGCCAAAGTCACATAGGTTGTCATGTTACAATTTAGTCAATATAGGCCTCCTACTGGAGCGAAACCGAGTGCTTTGACGCTCGCCGTTCGGCCCCACGACCTCCGAGAGGCTTGGAAGAGGCCTCCCCTGAAAGCTGGATTCCCACCGATCGTTCGTTTAAAATCTTAGCCCAGTAGCTGAAAAGTAGGCGCTAAGAAGTCCTGCCAAAATCACATAGGTCGTCATGTTACAATTTATTCAATAAAGGACTACTACTGGACCGAAACTGAGTGCTTTAACGCTCGCCGCTCGGCCCCACAGCCGTCCAGAGACTCGGGTGAGGCTTCCCCTGAAAGCTGGATTCCCACCGATCGTTTGTTTCAAATCTTCGCCCAGTAGCTGAAAAGTAGGCGCTAAAAAGTCCTGCCAAAGTCACATAGGTCGTCATGTTACAATTTAGTCAATAAAACCCTACTACTGGAGCGAAACAGAGTGCTTTGACGCTCGCCGTTCGGCCTCACGAGCTCCGAGAGGCTTGGAAGAGGCCTCACTTGAAAGCTGGATTCCCAAGGCTTGTTTGTGTAAATTCCTAGCCCGCTAGGTAGAAATTAAGCGACCTAAAGTCGTGCCGAAGTCAAATCGGTCGTCATGGTACTCGAGCGAAACTGAGTGCTTTAACGCTCGCCGCTCGGCCCCACAGCCGTCCAGAGACTCGGGTGAGGCTTCCCCTGAAAGCTGGATTCCCACCGATCGTTTGTTTCAAATCTTAGCCCACTAGCTCAAAACTAGGCGCTAAAATGTCCTGCCAAAGTCACATAGGTCGTCATGTTACAATTTATTCAATAAAGGCCTACTACTGGAGAGAAACCAAGTGCTTTGACGCTCGCCGTTCGGCCCCACAGCTGTCCAGAGACTCGGGGGAGGCCTCCCCTGAAAGCTGGATTCCCACCGATCGTTTGTTTCAAATCTTAGCCCACTAGCTCAAACGTAGGCGCTAAAAAGTCTTGCCAAAGTCACATAGGTCGTCATGTTACAATTTAGTCAATAAAGGCCGACTACTGGAGAGAAACTGAGTGCTTTAACGCTCGCCGTTCGGCCCCACAACCTCCGAGAGGCTTGGAAGAGGCCTCCCCTGAAAGCTGGATTCCCACCGATCGTTTGTTTCAAATCTTCGCCCAGTAACTGAAAAGTAGGCGCTAAAAAGTCCTGCCAAAATCACATCGGTCGTCATGTTACAATTTAGTCAATAAAGGCCTACTACTTGAGCGAAACCGAGTGCTTTGACGCTCGCCGTTCGGCCTCACGACCTCTGAGAGGCTTGGAAGGGTTCTCCCCTGAAAGCTGGATTCCCAAGGATTGTCTGTGTTAATTCCTAGCCCGCTAGGCTGAAATTAAGCGACCTAAAGTCGTGCCGAAGTCAAATCGGTCGTCATGGTACTCGAGCGAAACTGAGTGCTTTAACGCTCGCCGTTCAGCCCCACATCCGTCCAGATACTCGGGGGAGGACACCCCTGAAAGCTGGATTCCCACCGATAATGTGTTTCAAATCTTAGCCCACTAGCTCAAAAGTAAGCGCTAAAAAGTCCTGCCAAAATCACATAGGTCGTCATGTTACAATTTATTCAATAAAGGCCTACTACTGGACCGAAACTGAGTGCTTTAACGCTCGCCGCTCGGCCCCAAAGCCGTCCAGAGACTCGGGGGAGGACTCCCCTGAAAGCTGGATTCCCACCGATCGTTTGTTTCAAATCTTAGCGCACTAGGTCAAAAGTAAGCGCTAAAAAGTCCTGCCAAAGTCACATAGGTTGTCATGTTACAATTTAGTCAATAAAGGCCTAAGACTGGAGCGAAACCGAGTGCTTTGACGCTCGCCGTTCGGGCCCACGACCTCCGAGAGGCTTGGAAGAGGCCTCCCCTGAAAGCTGGATTCCCACCGATCGTTTGTTTCAAATCTTCGCCCAGTAGCTGAAAAGTAGGCGCTAAAAAGTCCTGCCAAAGTCACATAGGTCGTCATGTTACAATTTAGTCAATAAAACCCTACTACTGGAGCGAAACAGAGTGCTTTGACGCTCGCCGTTCGGCCTCACGAGCTCCGAGAGGCTTGGAAGAGGCCTCACTTGAAAGCTGGATTCCCAAGGCTTGTTTGTGTAAATTCCTAGCCCGCTAGGTAGAAATTAAGCGACCTAAAGTCGTGCCGAAGTCAAATCGGTCGTCATGGTACTCGAGCGAAACTGAGTGCTTTAACGCTCGCCGCTCGGCCCCACAGCCGTCCAGAGACTCGGGGGAGGACTCCCCTGAAAGCTGGATTCCCACCGATCGTTTGTTTCAAATCTTAGCGCACTAGGTCAAAAGTAAGCGCTAAAAAGTCCTGCCAAAATCACATAGGTCGTCAGGTTACAATTTACTCAATAAAGGCCTCCTACTGGACCGAAACTGAGTGCTTTAACGCTCGCCGCTCGGCCCCACAGCCGTCCAGAGACTCGGGTGAGGCTTCCCCTGAAAGCTGGATTCCTACCGATCGTTTGTTTCAAATCTTAGCCCACTAGCTCAAAACTAAGCGCTAAAATGTCCTGCCAAAGTCACATAGGTCGTCATGTTACAATTTAGTCAATAAAGGCCTACTACTGGAGAGAAACCAAGTGCTTTAACGCTCGCCGCTCGGCCCCAAAGCCGTCCAGAGACTCGGGGGAGGACTCCCCTGAAAGCTGGATTCCCACCGATCGTTTGTTTCAAATCTTAGCCCACTAGCTCAAAAGTAAGCGCTAAAAAGTATTGCCAAAGTCACATAGGTCGTCATGTTACAATTTAGTCAATAAAGGCCTACTACTGGAGCGAAACCGAGTGCTTTGACGCTCGCCGATAGGCCCCACGACCTCTGAGAGGCTTGGAAGTGGCCTCCCCTGAAATCTGGATTCCCAAGGATTGTCTGTGTGAATTCCTAGCCCGCTAGGCTGAAATTAAGCGACCTAAATTCGTGCCGACATCAAATCGGTCGTCATGGTACTCGAGCGAAACTGAGTGCTTTAACGCTCGCCGTTCGGCCCCACATCCGTCCAGATAGTCGGGGGAGGACTCCCCTGAAAGCTGGATTCCCACCGATAATGTGTTTCAAATCTTAGCCCACTAGCTCAAAAGTAAGCGCTAAAAAGTCCTGCCAAAATCACATAGGTCGTCATGTTACAATTTATTCAATAAAGGCCTACTACTGGACCGAAACTGAGTGCTTTAACGCTCGCCGCACGGCCCCAAAGCCGTCCAGAGACTCGGGGGAGGACTCCCCTGAAAGCTGGATTCCCAAGGCTTGTCTGTGTAAATTCCTAGCCCGCTAGGCAGAAATTAGGCGACCTAAAGTCGTGCCGAAGTCAAATCGGTCGTCATGGTACTCGAGCGAAACCGAGTGCTTTGACGCTCGCCGTTCGAGCCCACGACCTCTGAGAGGCTTGGAAGAGGCCTCCCCTGAAAGCTGGATTCCCACCGATCGTTTGTTTCAAATCTTAGCCCAGTAGCTGAAAAGTAGGCGCTAAAACGTCCTGCAAAAATCACATAGGTCGTCATGTTACAATTTAGTCAATAAAGGCCAACTACTGTAGAGAAACCGAGTGCTTTGACGCTCGCCGTTCGCCCCCAAAGCCGTCCAGAGACTCGGGGGAGGCCTCCCCTGAAAGCTGGATTCCCACAGATCGTTTGTTTCAAATCTTAGCGCACTAGCTCAAAAGTAAGCGCTAAAATGTCCTGCCAAAGTCACATAGGTTGTCATGTTACAATTTAGTCAATAAAGGCCTCCTACTGGACCGAAACTGAGTGCTTTAACGCTCGCCGCTCGGCCCCACAGCCGTCCAGAGACTCGGGGGAGGACTCCCCCGAAAGCTGGATTCCCACCGATAATTTGTTTCAAATCTTAGCCCACTAGCTCAAAAGTAAGCGCTAAAAAGTCCTGCCAAAATCACGTAGGTCGTCATGTTACAATTTAGTCAATAAAGGCCTACTACTGTAGCGAAAACGAGCGCTTTGACGCTCGCCGCTCGGCCCCACAGCCGTCCAGAGACTCGGGGGAGGACTCCTCCGAAAGCTGGATTCCCACCGATAATTTGTTTCAAATCTTAGCCCACTAGCTCAAAAGTAAGCGCTAAAAAGTCCTGCCAAAATCACGTAGGTCGTCATGTTACAATTTAGTCAATAAAGGCCTACTACTGTAGCGAAAACGAGTGCTTTGACGCTCGCTGTTCGGCCCCACGACCTCCGAGAGGCTTCTAAGAGGCCTCCCCTGAAAGCTGGATTCCCACCGATCGTTTGTTTCAAAACACACAAGGAGACAAATTCCTTGTGTGTTTTGGACATACTTGGCAAATAAAGATGATTCTGATTCTGATTCTGATTCTGATCGTTTGTTTTAAATCTTCGCCCAGTAGCTGAAAAGTAGGCGCTAAAAAGTCCTGCCAAAATCACATAGGTCGTCATGTTACAATTTAGTCAATGAAGGCCAACTACTGTAGAGAAACCGAGTGCTTTGACTCTCGCCGTTCGCCCCCAAAGCCGTCCAGAGACTCGGGGGAGGCCTCCCCTGAAAGCTGGATTCCCACCGATCGTTTGTTTCAAATCTTAGCGCACTAGCTCAAAAGTAAGCGCTAAAATGTCCTGCCAAAGTCCCATAGGTTGTCATGTTACAATTTAGTCAATAAAGGACTACTACTGGAGCGAAACCGAGTGCTTTGACGCTTGCCGTTCGGCCCCACGACCTCCGAGAGGCTCGGAAGAGGCCTCCCCTGAAAGCTGGATTCCCACCGATCGTTTGTTTCAAATCTTAGCCCAGTAGCTGAAAAGTAGGCGCAAAAAACCCCTGCCAAAGTCACATAGGTCGTCATGTTACAATTTAGTCAATAAAGGCCTACTACTGGAGCGAAACCGATTGCTTTGACGCTCGCCGTTAGGCCCCACGACCTCTGAGAGGCTTAAAAGTGGCCTCCCCTGAAAGCTGGATTCCCAAGGATTGTCTGTGTGAATTCCTAGCCCGCTAGACTGAAATTAAGCGACCTAAAGTCGTGCCGAAGTCAAATCGGTCGTCATGGTACTCGAGCGAAACTGAGTGCTTTAACGCTCGCCGCTCGGCCCCACAGCCGTCCAGAGACTCGGGGGAGGACTCCCCTGAAAGCTGGATTCCCACCGATCGTTTGTTTCAAATCTTAGCCCACTAACTCAAATGTAGGTGCTAAAATATATGGGCTAAGATTTGAAACAAACGTGACAACATAGGTTGTCATGTCATGTTACAATTTAGTCAATAAAGGCCTACTACTGGAGCGAAACCGAGTGCTTTAACGCTCGCCGTTCGGCCCCACGACCTCCGAGAGGCTTGGAAGAGGCCTCCCCTGAAAGCTGGATTCCCACCGATCGTTTGTTTCAAATCTTAGCCCAGTAGCTGAAAGGTAGGCGCTAAAAAGTCTTGCCAAAGTCACATAGGTAGTCATGTTACAATTTAGTCAATAAAGGCCTCCTACTGGACCGAAAGTGAGTGCTTTAACGCTCGCTGTTCGGCCCCACGACGTCCGAGAGGCTTGGAAGAGGCCTCCCCTGAAAGCTGGATTCCCAAGGATTGTCTGTGTGAATTCCTAGCCCGCTAGGCTGTAATTAAGCGACCTAAAGTCGTGCCGAAGTCAAATCGGTCGTCATGGTACTCGAGCGAAACTGAGTGCTTTAACGCTCGCCGCTCGGCCCCACAGCCGTCCAGAGACTCGGGGGAGGCCTCCCCTGAAAGCTGGATTCCCACCGATCGTTTGTTTCAAATCTTAGCCCAGTAGCTGAAAAGTAGGCGCAAAAAACCCCTGCCAAAGTCACATAGGTCGTCATGTTACAATTTAGTCAATAAAGGCCTACTACTGGAGCGAAACCGATTGCTTTGACGCTCGCCGTTCGAGCCCACGACCTCTGAGAGGCTTGGAAGAGGCCTCCCCTGAAAGCTGGATTCCCACCGATCGTTTGTTTCAAATCTTAGCCCAGTAGCTGAAAAGTAGGCGCTAAAACGTCCTGCAAAAATCACATAGGTCGTCATGTTACAATTTAGTCAATAAAGGCCAACTACTGTAGAGAAACCGAGTGCTTTGACGCTCGCCGTTCGCCCCCAAAGCCGTCCAGAGACTCGGGGGAGGCCTCCCCTGAAAGCTGGATTCCCACAGATCGTTTGTTTCAAATCTTAGCGCACTAGCTCAAAAGTAAGCGCTAAAATGTCCTGCCAAAGTCACATAGGTTGTCATGTTACAATTTAGTCAATAAAGGCCTCCTACTGGACCGAAACTGAGTGCTTTAACGCTCGCCGCTCGGCCCCACAGCCGTCCAGAGACTCGGGGGAGGACTCCCCCGAAAGCTGGATTCCCACTGATAATTTGTTTCAAATCTTAGCCCACTAGCTCAAAAGTAAGCGCTAAAAAGTCCTGCCAAAATCACGTAGGTCGTCATGTTACAATTTAGTCAATAAAGGCCTACTACTGTAGCGAAAACGAGCGCTTTGACGCTCGCCGCTCGGCCCCACAGCCGTCCAGAGACTCGGGGGTGGACTCCTCCGAAAGCTGGATTCCCACCGATAATTTGTTTCAAATCTTAGCCCACTAGCTCAAAAGTAAGCGCTAAAAAGTCCTGCCAAAATCACGTAGGTCGTCATGTTACAATTTAGTCAATAAAGGCCTACTACTGTAGCGAAAACGAGTGCTTTGACGCTCGCTGTTCGGCCCCACGACCTCCGAGAGGCTTCTAAGAGGCCTCCCCTGAAAGCTGGATTCCCACCGATCGTTTGTTTTAAATCTTCGCCCAGTAGCTGAAAAGTAGGCGCTAAAAAGTCCTGCCAAAATCACATAGGTCGTCATGTTACAATTTAGTCAATGAAGGCCAACTACTGTAGAGAAACCGAGTGCTTTGACTCTCGCCGTTCGCCCCCAAAGCCGTCCAGAGACTCGGGGGAGGCCTCCCCTGAAAGCTGGATTCCCACCGATCGTTTGTTTCAAATCTTAGCGCACTAGCTCAAAAGTAAGCGCTAAAATGTCCTGCCAAAGTCCCATAGGTTGTCATGTTACAATTTAGTCAATAAAGGACTACTACTGGAGCGAAACCGAGTGCTTTGACGCTTGCCGTTCGGCCCCACGACCTCCGAGAGGCTCGGAAGAGGCCTCCCCTGAAAGCTGGATTCCCAAGGATTGTCTGTGTGAATTCCTAGCCCGCTAGGCTGAAATTAAGCGACCTAAAGTCGTGCCAAAGTCGCATAGGTCGTCATGTTACAATTTAGTCAATAAAGGCCTACTACTGGAGCGAAACCGAGTGCTTTGACGCTCGCCGTTCGGGCCCACGACCTCCAAGAGGCTTGGAAGAGGCCTCCCCTGAAAGCTGAATTCCCACCGATCGTTTCTTTCAAATCTTAGCCCAGTAGCTGAAAAGTAGGCGCTAAAAAGTCCTGCCAAAATCATATAGGTCGTCATGTTACAATTTAGTCAATATAGGCCTACTACTGGAGAGAAACCGAGTGCTTTGACGTTCTCCGTTCGGCCCCACAGCTGTCCAGAGACTCGGGGGCGGCCTCCCCTGAAAGCTGGATTCCCACCGATCGTTTGTTTCAAATCTTAGGCCACTAGCTCAAAACTAGGCGCTAAAATGTCCTGCCAAAGTCACATAGGTCGTCATGTTACAATTTAGTCAATAAAGGCCTACTACTGGAGAGAAACCGAGTGCTTTGACGCTCGCCGTTCGGCCCCACAGCAGTCCAGAGACTCGGGGGAGGCCTCCCCTGAAAGCTGGCTTCCCACCGATCGTTTGTTTCAAATCTTAGCCCAGTAGCTGAAAAGTGGGCGCAAAAAAGTCCTGCCAAAATCACATAGGTCGTCATGTTACAATTTAGTCAATAAAGGCCTACTACTGTAGCGAAAACGAGTGCTTTGACGCTCGCTGTTCGGCCCCACGACCTCTGAGAGGCTTGTAAGACGCCTCCCCTGAAAGCTGGATTCCCACCGATCGTTTGTTTTAAATCTTCGCCCAGTAGCTGAAAAGTAGGCGCTAAAAAGTCCTGCCAAAATCACATAGGTCGTCATGTTACAATTTAGTCAAAAAAGGCCTCCTACTGGACCGAAACTGAGTGCTGTAACGCTCGCCGCTCGGCCCCACAGCCGTCCAGAGACTCGGGGGAGGCCTCCCCTGAAAGCTGGATTCCCACCGATCGTTTGTTTCAAATCTTAGCCCAGTAGCTGAAAAGTAGGCGCAAAAAACCCCTGCCAAAGTCACATAGGTCGTCATGTTACAATTTAGTCAATAAAGGCCTACTACTGGAGCGAAACCGATTGCTTTGACGCTCGCCGTTCGAGCCCACGACCTCTGAGAGGCTTGGAAGAGGCCTCCCCTGAAAGCTGGATTCCCACCGATCGTTTGTTTCAAATCTTAGCCCAGTAGCTGAAAAGTAGGCGCTAAAACGTCCTGCAAAAATCACATAGGTCGTCATGTTACAATTTAGTCAATAAAGGCCAACTACTGTAGAGAAACCGAGTGCTTTGACGCTCGCCGTTCGCCCCCAAAGCCGTCCAGAGACTCGGGGAGGCCTCCCCTGAAAGCTGGATTCCCACAGATCGTTTGTTTCAAATCTTAGCGCACTAGCTCAAAAGTAAGCGCTAAAATGTCCTGCCAAAGTCACATAGGTTGTCATGTTACAATTTAGTCAATAAAGGCCTCCTACTGGACCGAAACTGAGTGCTTTAACGCTCGCCGCTCGGCCCCACAGCCGTCCAGAGACTCGGGGGAGGACTCCCCCGAAAGCTGGATTCCCACCGATAATTTGTTTCAAATCTTAGCCCACTAGCTCAAAAGTAAGCGCTAAAAAGTCCTGCCAAAATCACGTAGGTCGTCATGTTACAATTTAGTCAATAAAGGCCTACTACTGTAGCGAAAACGAGCGCTTTGACGCTCGCCGCTCGGCCCCACAGCCGTCCAGAGAATCGGGGGAGGACTCCTCCGAAAGCTGGATTCCCACCGATAATTTGTTTCAAATCTTAGCCCACTAGCTCAAAAGTAAGCGCTAAAAAGTCCTGCCAAAATCACGTAGGTCGTCATGTTACAATTTAGTCAATAAAGGCCTACTACTGTAGCGAAAACGAGTGCTTTGACGCTCGCTGTTCGGCCCCACGACCTCCGAGAGGCTTCTAAGAGGCCTCCCCTGAAAGCTGGATTCCCACCGATCGTTTGTTTTAAATCTTCGCCCAGTAGCTGAAAAGTAGGCGCTAAAAAGTCCTGCCAAAATCACATAGGTCGTCATGTTACAATTTAGTCAATGAAGGCCAACTACTGTAGAGAAACCGAGTGCTTTGACTCTCGCCGTTCGCCCCCAAAGCCGTCCAGAGACTCGGGGGAGGCCTCCCCTGAAAGCTGGATTCCCACCGATCGTTTGTTTCAAATCTTAGCGCACTAGCTCAAAAGTAAGCGCTAAAATGTCCTGCCAAAGTCCCATAGGTTGTCATGTTACAATTTAGTCAATAAAGGACTACTACTGGAGCGAAACCGAGTGCTTTGACGCTTGCCGTTCGGCCCCACGACCTCCGAGAGGCTCGGAAGAGGCCTCCCCTGAAAGCTGGATTCCCACCGATCGTTTGTTTCAAATCTTAGCCCAGTAGCTGAAAAGTAGGCGCAAAAAACCCCTGCCAAAGTCACATAGGTCGTCATGTTACAATTTAGTCAATAAAGGCCTACTACTGGAGCGAAACCGAGTGCTTTGACGCTCGCCGTTCGGCCTCACGAGCTCCGAGAGGCTTGGAAGAGGCCTCACTTGAAAGCTGGATTCCCAAGGCTTGTTTGTGTAAATTCCTAGCCCGCTAGGTAGAAATTAAGCGACCTAAAGTCGTGCCGAAGTCAAATCGGTCGTCATGGTACTCGAGCGAAACTGAGTGCTTTAACGCTCGCCGCTCGGCCCCACAGCCGTCCAGAGACTCGGGGGAGGACTCCCCTGAAAGCGGGATTCCCACCGATCGTTTGTTTCAAATCTTAGCGCACTAGGTCAAAAGTAAGCGCTCAAAAGTCCTGCCAAAATCACATAGGTCGTCAGGTTACAATTTACTCAATAAAGGCCTCCTACTGGACCGAAACTGAGTGCTTTAACGCTCGCCGCTCGGCCCCACAGCCGTCCAGAGACTCGGGTGAGGCTTCCCCTGAAAGCTGGATTCCTACCGATCGTTTGTTTCAAATCTTAGCCCACTAGCTCAAAACTAAGCGCTAAAATGTCCTGCCAAAGTCACATCGGTCGTCATGTTACAATTTAGTCAATAAAGGCCTACTACTGGAGAGAAACCAAGTGCTTTAACGCTCGCCGCTCGGCCCCAAAGCCGTCCAGAGACTCGGGGGAGGACTCCCCTGAAAGCTGGATTCCCACCGATCGTTTGTTTCAAATCTTAGCCCACTAGCTCAAAAGTAAGCGCTAGAAAGTATTGCCAAAGTCACATAGGTCGTCATGTTACAATTTAGTCAATAAAGGCCTACTACTGGAGCGAAACCGAGTGCTTTGACGCTCGCCGATAGGCCCCACGACCTCTGAGAGGCTTGGAAGTGGCCTCCCCTGAAATCTGGATTCCCAAGGATTGTCTGTGTGAATTCCTAGCCCGCTAGGCTGAAATTAAGCGACCTAAATTCGTGCCGACATCAA